>NC_049201.1:74464848-74657348 GCF_013347855.1 Anguilla anguilla
AATATTTGAATTTCCAATTTAGTTATCTGTTCATGTAGCTCCTCCCACTGCCAATTAAGGAGAGTGTAGACATCCAGTGTTCTCTGAAACACGTGGTGTTGCTAGACAGATTCTTTTCACACCACAGCCCATAGCCAAGCATCTGATAAACCAGCTGGGGTTGCTAGAGAGCGAGGAAGCATGGACACCTAATTGACTGAACCCTCCCATCTCTATGTGATGCAGTCACCAAATGTGCTTTGCCCCACTGGGCTACCAACCGTAGTCAGAACTGGCATGGTCTGGATTCAATCTTACACCACCTCCATGCATGAGAACGTTTCCTTAAATGGATGAGCCACTCAGCAGCCTACAGGTATATCATTTGTTTTAAACAGGCAGTTCACCCAAATTAAATTACGACGTTTATATTTACTATCTATCCATCTGCTGAGATTTGACAAACTTTCTAGATACCCTCCGCAGCTCAGCCTAATACAAAGGACCACAACGTGTCCGCAAAGCACCAAAAATTTACATTTGAAAATCTCAATGTCTCTCCAAATATGATGCCATGGTTATTTACGAACATCCACAGAGTTTCATTCCCAGTGAGAACAAGCCCGAATATAGACGGAATCTAGAAGTCCAGAGGGGTGTATATCTAGGTGGAAAGATGCTTTGACATAAATGGACTACATCAGCTCAATTTAGCCATAATTTACTGCAGGTCTTACCTGGATATAGTCTGACTATGCCCTAGCCGGCTAGAAAACTTTCACATTTCAACCAAATTTAACCAGTTTTTCACCAAACGTCTAGATAGTCATCCACAACAGTGGTCTTCTGTGGTCTACTAGGCCATTGCTGAGCTCACTAGTGCATTCTTGCTTACCAATGTCCCAAACAGTTGATTTTGACACATCCCATGTTTTGTCTATGTCTCTTATTGATTTATTCTGTTTTTTCCACATCATGATGGCCTGCTTTACTGGCATTAGTACCTCTTTGACCCTCTTGTTGAAAAATAACAGCAACAGATTCCAAATGCAAATGCCACAACTATAATCATCTGAACCTATTATTATCTTTCTTGTGCACAAACCAATGATGCAACAACACAGAGCTGGCCAAGAAAAAGCAGAGTAGTCAACTGTCTGATTATTTTTGGTTCCCTAAAATGGGGGCACTATGCACAAAAAGTGTTCTAATTGTCCTACACGGACCATCTGATATGGATGTAAATACCCTCAAATTAAACAAGTCTGCACTTCAAGTGGAGTACAGAGCCAAAACTACAAAAAATGTGCACCTTTCCAAATACTTCCAGACTGCACTGTAGCTTCCTCTTAGTAGGGTAGGGTGGGTTTTAACCACATCCTACTACACTGCACCACATTAATGCATTACAGTCAGACTACAGGCAACTGGCTAATCAGAGAAGTTGCTCTCACATGATGACGTGGACAATCCCACAATTGAAATCCTTCCTCCTTGGCTGAACAACAAAACATTAGCCAGTTATGAGCCAGACTTGAATATAGGAACTGATTTTCTTCTTACTTAACTCAACCTTCATTACTGTAAACTATTACATTACAAGGCATAGACTACTTTCATGATGTTCAAATACAGTTGAAGTCGAAAGTTTACATACACCTTCAAATCCATTTAAACTCAGTTTTCCACAATTCCTGACGTTTAATCCTAGTAAACATTCCCTGTCTTAGGTCAGTTAGGATCACAACTTTATTTTAAGAATGTGAAATGTCAGAATAATAGTAGAATGATTTGTTTCAGCTTTTATTTCTTTCATCACATTCCCAGTGGGTCAGAAGTTTGCATACACTCTGTTAGTATTTGGTAGCATTGCCTTTAAATTGTTTACCTTGGGTCAAACGTTTCGGGCAGCCTTCCACAAGCTTCTCACAATAAGTTTCTGGAATTTTGGCCCATTCCTCCTGACAGAACGGTTGTAACTGAGTCATGTTTGTAGGTCTCCTTGCTCGCACAAGCTTTTTCAGTTCCGCCCGCAAATTTTCTATTGGATTGAGGTCAGGACTTTGTGATGACCACTCCAATACCTTGACTTTGTTGTCCTTAAGCCATTTTGCCACAACTTTGGAAGTATGATTTGGGTCATTGTCCATTTGGAAGAGCCATTTGCGACAAAGCTTTAACGCTGATGTCTTGAGATGTTGCTTCAATATAGCCACATCATTTTCCTTCCTCATGATGCCATGTATTTTATGAAGGGCACCAGTCCCTCCTGCAACAAAGCACCCCCACAACATGATGCTGCCACCCCCTTGCTTCACGGTTGGGATGGTATTCTTTGGCTTGCAAGCCTCGCTCTTTTTCCTCCAAACATATCAATGGTCATTACGGCCAAACAGTTCAATTTTTGTTTCATCAGACCACAGGACATTTCTCCAAAAAGTAAGATCTTTGTCCCGATGTGCAGTTGCAAACTGTAGTCTGGCTTTTTTATGGTGGTTTTGGAGTAGTGGCTTCTTTGCTGGGCAGCTTTCAGGTTATGTCAATATAGGACTTGTTTTACTGTGGATATAGATACTTTTGTACCTGTTCCCTCCAGCATCTTCACAAGGTCCTTTGCTGTTGTTCTGGGATTGATTTGCACTTTTCGCACCAAAGCACGTTCATCTCTAGGAGACAGAATGCGTCTCCTTCCTGAGCGGTATGATGGCTGCGTGGTCCCATGGCGTTCATACTTGTGTACTATTGTTTGTACAGACGAACGTGGTACCTTCAGGCGTTTGGAACTTGATCCCAAGGATGAACCAGACGAGTGGAGGTCCACAATTTTCTTTCTGACATCTTGGCTGATTTCTTTTGATTTTCCCATGATGTCAAGCAAACAGGCACTGAGTTTGACGGTAGGCCTTAAAATACATTTACAGGTACACCTCCAATTGACTCAAATAATGTCAGTTAGCCTATCAGAAGTTTCTAAAGCCATGACATCATTTTCTGTAATTTTCCAAGCTGCTTAAAGGCACAGTCAACTTAATGTATGTAAACCTCTGATCCATTGGAATTGTAATATAGTGAATTAAAAGTGAAATAATCTGTTGGTAAACAATTGTTGGAAACATTATTTGTGTCATGCACGAAGTACATGTCCTAACTGACTTGCCAACACAGTTTGCTAACATGAAATCTGTGGAGTGGTTAAAAATTAGTTTTAATGACTTCAACCTATGTGTATGTAAACTTCCTACTTCAACTGTAGATAAAACCTTCATCTTAAAAGTATCTTGAGGCCATGTATCTGCTTGCAGAGCTAGCTAGCTATAGTGCCTATAGTACAAAATAAATAAATGGACTCCATTAGCTCATTCCAATTACTTATTTACACTCACCGGCCACTTTATTAGGTACACCTTGCTAGTACAGGTTGGTCTTCTGCCACTGTTGCCCATCTGCTTCAAGGTTCGACATGTTGTATGTTCAGAGATGCTCTTCTGCATACCTCGGTTGTAACGAGTGGTTATTTGAGTTACTGTTTCCTTTCTATCAGCTTGAACCAGTCTGGCCATTCTCCTCTGACATCAACAAGGCATTTTCGCCCACAGAACTGCCACTCATTAGATATATCCTCTTTTCTTGGACCATTCTCTGTAAACCCTAGAGATGGTTGTGCGTGAAAATCCCACCAGATCAGCAGTTTCTGAAATACTCAAACCAGCCCATCTGGCACCAACAACTATGCCATGTTCAAAGTCACTTAAGTCACCTTTCTTCCCCATTCTGACGCTTGGTTTGACCTTCAGTAGATCGTCTTGACCATGTCTACATGCCTAAATGCATTGAGTTGCTGCCATGTGATTGGCTGATTAGATATTTGCGTTAACAAGCAGTTGAACAGGTATACCTAATAAAGTGGCCGGTGAGTGTATGACCTCAACCATCGACAGACCTGGACATTGTCTGAGGTCCTCCATCTTTAACAAAATTCTGGTCTGTTAAATGCTCCTTGGAGGAGCAAAGAGCGAGAAGACTCCCAGAGTATGTTTCAGTGAGGATGCACAAGTGTATCCTTTACCAAATTATTTTTTTCAGAATGCATGCTGTATAAATGTTGAACCTGTGGATCCACCTCTCCCCATCTGCTGTCTAATTGATGAGGCTTTGAACTGACGACTAAAAAATGGCATTTCATTTGCGTAATACACATTTTCTCCCTCCTCACATCCTTTTCTTGCATCCTTTCCTTGTGTCCTCTGCTGGGAGCAGCTAAGGAGTAAGGAAAGGGCACAAGAAAAGGATGCAGGGAGTGAGAATAAGTGATTAGAATGAGCCCCTCATTTTGACTGCTGACCAAACGGTTTCAGAAAGTCTGGTATTGACCTCTTGCTGTTGGAGGATAGAAATGCAGGTTAAAAAGGATGTAAAGGAACATACTTTCCTGAGTTACAGTACTCATTTAAGTTGATTTGGTATGCAATATGTTTTTCTGGAGAATCATTATAAAATATTAAGCTAACTGAAAAGTTAATCAGAAAGCTACATCAATGACAAAACCTAGCTAGCTGGAGTAACTGTCTTGCTATACAACCAGAGACTGGTATTGAATCTGGACCATCCCAGTGTCAAGTGGAACTAGCAGCCCCACAGGGTGAAACACAATTGGTTCTAGCATTGACAAGGGAAAAGAGGGTTCAGAGGGCTCATTCCTTTCCTTGCTCCTTAGCTCCGCACAATGGAGGAAGCAGGGACAGGACACGAAGAACAGATGCAAGAATAGAGGAATCAGGAAACATGCATTAGGCAAGATGAACATCCTTCCTCTTTGAAGCATCAGTTAGAAGCCATATCAATTACAGATGTGGCGAACTGGATCCACAGATTGATCATCGATGTGTCATGCATTCCGAAAAAATAATTCCACAAAGAATGCACTTGTGTATCCTCATGCAAGCATCCCCAGGGAGCCTCCTAGCTACATCAAGAATACAATGAATTGGAATGTCCTTAAAGATGGTCGACCTCAATCAATTTATGGGTCAAGGCAGGATCGAAGAGACAAGGATAGATAAAATAAGTGACTGGAATGAGCCCAATGTCTCATCGCTCTCTAGCAACCCCTTACTCAACCGGGCGCCCGCCAGTTGAGTTGCACACCTAGCTAACAGGAAATGTTCCCAATGTTGCTCCCATGTAATGGGGATAACATTGACTAACCATTCCAGTAACATTGTGAACATTTTTTGTTAGCTGGGCATGTAGCACCATGCAACGACTACTCTGTGCAAGCCCACCTTGCGAGCTGTGTTGTGCAAGAAGCAGATGATATCCCATGCTTCAGGGAGCACATGCGTGTCTGCACTCTCTCAAATTGATAGTGGTTGCAGCAATAGTCTTACGTCTTTTTGTAGGACAAACCTGGACATTTCTTCCACAATGGGTTCCCGCGGCAGACTTCCAATGCTTTTTATCCCATGGGGATTTTGTTTTCTGCCGAAAATAAGGTCTGTGGTTAACATATGCTGAAGAGAGGTTCACTTTTTGTTCTGCAAGATAAATTACACCCATTAATATCTCAACCGTGAGTTTCGAAGCCATTGTGTGCTTTAAAAAAGGAAGGAAGTTGCCATATTGAAACTACAATGGTTATCACGTGCAGACAGGCTAGTATGGAAACTTGAGTGCCGGTTGCCAGAAAGCGACCGTTGTTGTACTTTGAATATAGCAACTTGTTAGAAACTTACTTTTTAAGAGTACATAACCTTTTTGAAATCCACGTTTGAGATGTTAATGGGTATAATTTATTTTGTACAACAAAATGTGAAACTCTCTTAGGCTTATGTTCACCACAGACCTTATTTTCAGCAGAAAACAAAATCTCTATGGGAAATCTGACGAGGGAACCCATGGCTCAAAAATTCAAATTTACTTCCGAGTTTTAGGACTACAAACTAACATTCCACAAGCACTGATGAATACAAGAAGTCATTCCAAACTGGGAGAAAAAGGAGGGAAACATTCATGAAGGGCTGTAATAATACCTTATCCTGCATTTAGACATTAGATATTCCACCTTTTCAGATTTTGACATAATTTCAAAAATCATTATTCATTATCTCATTAATGTTTTAGATTGGGCCATTTGTTGTGTGCAATGAAGGATACTTCAGACCTTACTAAAATGGCTGGTCTAGGGGTATTTGGGAGCGAGTTCTCTAAAGCAAGGAAGCATTTAATTTACCTCCAAAGCAGCCTGTACAATTATGGTGCGCCTACAAACATGCTTCTGTATATAACCCGATTAGTCTAGAAATATTTTTAATGTTATTTTTGGTTAAGATTATTTCCTGTGATGTATGTAAAATGAGACCACTGCTCACAAAAAAAGTAACGGCACAATAATTCAACAAAATTTTCCTTATATCTATAGCCTCTGTAATCATAGCATCACTGTACGCTGTGCTTCATTGCACACAAAACTGTCAGGCCCAATCAATATATATATTATATTATATAAATATATATTTTAGTGTACGCATTTGATTGGGCCTGACAGTTTTGTACATAAAATCCTTTAATACAACACCAACATGTCTAGCTCGCTGCAGCTTTACCTAAAGCTTAAATGAGAACCAAAAAGGAGGTAGATTACATATTCACATAATAATGGAAATGAATGGCTATACAGCCTGAAATACTGTGGATCATCCCCCTCTTCAACATCAACTGGAAAAAGGGAAACATTTTACAATACTGCTGTAATTACTGTGGCTGCGCACAGAAAACAAAGGGGAAAATCATAAAATGGTTCAGTAAATAGATTTCAAGCAAATAAAACACACATTTCCATTTATTGTTATGGCACAATACATTTACCCAGGAAGGGTCCATTTATTCATTTGGCGTTGGAAAAATACACAAGGCAACAGCTTGCCAATTATCCCCATGTCACAAACCAGTTTCATTTCCAAGACTTCATAAAATGGTCCTTGTATTTTCAAATTCAATGATTAAGATAGTCAAGTCCTCTCTTAGAAAAAGAAAAACATGACATGATGTAAATGGTCGCAGATCCACATTTTACAGATCTCAAGAATACCTTACAGTCCTCAAATAAAATGTTTAAAATACAAATACCTAATCACATCACCCAGGACAGAATTTTGCTTGATTCTCTGTGCAGAATAATGAGCAGCAAAGTTTACTTCAAAACATCTCCAACCTTCTGATTTGAAACACAGAATGAAAGGGAAGAGTGTATTCAAATGGTAAATGGTAAATGGACTGCATTTATATAGCGCTTTTATCCAAAGCGCTTTACAATTGATGCCTCTCATTCGCCAGAGCAGTTAGGGGTTAGGTATCTTGCTCAAGGACACTTCGACATGCCCAGGGCGGGGTTTAAACCGGCAACCCTCCGACTGCCAGACAAGCGCTCTTACCTCCTGAGCTATGTCGCCCCCAAAAAGCACCATAGAGCAAGCATTACTGCTGCTCAAATTAAAGAAGCAATATTCTATGAAGTAAAGACACAACGGTAAAATGTTCAAAGGACAAATGTAAAAGCCCATTTAAAAGCTGTCTATTGTCCTTGGGTCTTAGGTTGGAGCTGCATTCCAGAGGCTTCAGACAGTATTACCGAAGGCTCAGTCTCTTACAGAGCAGATTAATTTTGTTGGGGTTATTCATCTAATTATAAAGGTTAGCTGTCATTAGGGCAAGTCACCGAGGTAGCCAGGATCAGAGCCCCGTAGAGCCTTGTAGGTGATCGATAGCAAACTGAAAAACAAATACCAGAAGTGTTGTAAATTATGAATATACCTGCAATTACTACAAGTGTATTACATGTCATCTGCATTTAAATGAAAGTGTGTGGTTATTAAAAACAAAACCGACATGTCCTAGGAATAAACCTGGGGAATGCTACTGGTAATGATCTCTATTGCATTTGTCATTTTTGAAAGCAACATATGGCCTGTTGAACAGAAATGACAATCCAATGAAGAACTACACTAGTGTCCTTTTCATACATTATATGCAAACATTACATAAATTACAATCCCAAAGGCATCACCTCATTAAGAGACTATTAAATATTCACCCTGTAACAGACAGAACATAAGCATCACCATTTATTACTCTCACAGCCAGTTTCAATGCTGTTTGACTCTAAATACAGACAGAGAACAGCATTCAACAGCAAGATGTTCAGTTGCTAGAAAGAGACCACATACTGAAGAAAGGCATAATACTTTTGCTTTAAGGAAAAACTAATAAGGAAAACTGGGAATCTGCCAGAAAAAGTTTGGGTCATGATGTAATGTTTCTTTGCCAAAATCTTGAGACTCCCCCTAACACAATGTATATGCCCAATATTTATTCACATAAGCAAAAACATTGATCTAAACAGTAAGCTGTCCTAAAATTCACTAGAACATATGAAATCTCAATATGCCACATAATTTATTTTCATTCATCATGACATTCAGTTTATGAATATGAAGGAATTTTTTTAGATAGCTCAACTCTTGTGGACACTATTGATACCACTAATTTATTCATCCTTCAGACATATATGGAAAAGTGTGGAAAATGTAATGAGACGTTATCATCCAATACTTTCTGTACCATGTGCACTTTGGTGCTGTAAAAATGTCGCCAGACAAGAGAAGGTCTCAGTGCATTCTGTGCATTCATACAGCACTTCTGCTGAGGCAGTTCCACTACCCTCTTCCTCATCTGTGTCTTCATCATCTTCTAAATCCTCATCATCATGCTCCAAAGCTATGGTAGCATCCTGACTGTATGTGGTAGTAGAAGATACCTGCACATCATTGTCATCTTCCCCTGGGGACTGATTTTGGTGAGTGTCAAGATGTCGCAAAAGAGCAGAGGACTGGCGAAAGCGCCGTGGACAGTGGGGACACTTGTGTACCTCACCAGCAAGTTCCCTTCTATGGTAACGTTGGTGGCGCTGGTATACACAAAGTAATCCAAAACCCTTACCACAGTCATTACACTGGAAGGTCACACGAGGTTTTGGGGAAGAACTCACCTCTTTGGGATCTATGGGTTGTTGGCTAGCACAACTGTGGCCGTCCAATTCATATTTGCTCAAATATTCCTTTCCACATTTTGCACAAGGATAGAGACTGTCCATTCTCTTATCAGGTGACCCTTTCTCCAACTCAAATGTGATTTGTGCCCCTTGAGAATTATGATCTTCAACCTTTGCACCTTCCGCAGTCTCAGGCTTTGTTGGCAGAACTTCTGAATGATGATACATTGCTATGTGTCGCCTCACATCACAACGCTGTGGGAAGTGTCTCCCACAGAAAACACAAGTGTGTAGAGTCCCCTTGTGGTACCGCATATGCCTTGAGAGACTGCTGGAATGCACAAATACTCGATGGCAGAGTTTGCATGGATATACCCGTGCATTGTGGTTAGACTGGCTTCCTCGTGGAGGCCTGCCCCGTGTCTTTGTCTGCTTCCCTGCAACCCCAGGGTGGATATGCTGCCTTGTTGCCGCTCCACTTTGGATCTGCTGCCTTGCTGCCGGCACACTACGAAATTGCTGCTTAGGCACAGGTTCTGGTTCAACATTTACTCGATCGTCCTGTGTCTGATGAGTGAGGTGGTGTTTCTTTAAGTCAGATAATTGCTGGAATCGATTCCCACACAAACCACAGCGGTATGGTCTGAAACTCACGTTGGCACTAGGAACAGGAGAATCAGGGGAAGTCTTTTTCTTGAAGACAGGTGTATCTTGTTTGGATTGAATATGGTTATCAAGTAATACTTCATTTTTTGAGGGAGATTTCTGGGTGGGTGGACTAGTGTAAGCAGGGACACTTGAGACAATCTTTCCATTGGCATGACTGAGTAGGTGGCTCTGCAAGTCAGAAAGCCAGAAAAAACGCAGGTCACACATCTTACAAGGGTACGACTTCTCCAAGCTGCTCTCTTGTCCTTCTCCAAGCTTCCTCAAAGTCTTGCATCCTGCTGTGCCATGGCGTTCATCCTGGTGAGTACGCAAACTCTCCTGTTTGAGGAAGCGCTTTCCACACTGCTTGCAGCTATAAAATCTTTCATGGGCATGATACTGAAGGTGTTGACGTAAATCCTCTCGTTCACCAAAGACCCTGCAGCACAAGGTACATTTATATCCCCGCTCCAATGTGCGATAGCGCTGATGTCGCAGTAAGCCAAGTCGTGTATTGAATACCTGGTTGCACATTTCACATCGGAAGCGTGCAGGGTGAGGCGGCACAAGGGTGTTAGAACTGTTTTCACTCTCAGCTGCCTTAGTGGGCGAGAGAATCACAGGTGTGGGTTTGGAGTCTAGAGCTGAGGCATGAGAGGGGGCCTGAATTACAGGAGTCGGCTGAGACTCCTGAAGGAGGGCTTGGGTGGATGCGAGAATCACAGGTGTTGACTGGGACTCCAGGGGGAGGGGGTGAAGGGGGGTCTGAACCACAGAAGTAGGCTGGGACTCCAGACGTGTGGCTTGAGTTGATGCTAGGATCATGGGACTAGCCTGGGATGCAAGATGAGTGGCTGGATTCCATGGTAGAACTTGTGAGGATGACTTTCCATTCGAAGTGTAGTTATATTCCGCTGACCTGTCAACCACGGTAAGCATTCCATTTTCATGGAGTGCAAATTCAAGAGGTGCCCCAAAGCCATTAGATTGACAATCATATGGGAAGGGTTCCACTGGGCCATGCTCTGGCATGTGAGTCAAAAGGTCAGGGTAGTGGTCAAACCCCTCTCCACATTCAGTACAGATGAAGGCACCGGCCCCCCCTGCCTGCTCACCACAGTTGATGTAGTCCATCGGGGGGTATTCCATATTAAGAAGAGTAATTGTGTCACTGGGAGTGGAGATGGCACTACCAAATTAGCTTATTTCCTCAAAAGTTTTAAATAATTTTTTTGACATAATTATAGAGATATTGTGGGTATGTGAAGCATGTCTTTAAAACTTCATAGAACATAGCTTAATAGAACCACATGCAGTGCACATTAGGCTTGCAAAAATGCATCAAGAGATGGTACTCCATAAAGAACAGTGGAATTAACTGTTACAACTTGAACTTGTTGTAACACTTGAATTCAAGTCAATGACTGACTAAGCATAACCAGGAAGACAAATTCAGTAAAACATTTATCACATGCAGGACAAATATACATTAGAGTTAATTTGCAATTTGATCACTTTGTGATAGTTCCAAGAGTTCCAGCAATTCACTTCTCTGGATTTAAAGATACCATTATGGAATTTGTTCCAAATAGTCATAACTGTTGTCCCATCACTGTTGATGTATCACTGCAAAATAGTTTTAAAAGCCTTCTACATTAAATGTTGTAACTTTATTGGTCCGCACAAGTCTTCCTATTTGCACAGGTATTTTAAATGTAGTAATGCGAGCAAATTAACCTTTTCGGTTTGAAGTGACACCGAGGTTGATTCCAAGATCTTTTCCTCAGCTAAAACTTGTTGTGACCGACTTATTGTTATTTTTCAAGTTCTTCTAAGATTGATGATCGATCTAGTTGATGATCTTGTATGAATACTCCATACCAAGCGGTGTCTTCACTGACTCAAAGATATCATGGTACCGAAGAACATAAGCATACAAAAATCTAAACAATGAATGGCCATACTTTGCTTCAGGCTATCCATTCAGTGGTTTTTTGGACATAAACTTGAACAAAAAACAAAAGGGGAAAAATAAAGCAAGCTGATCACGCAGGACCGACTCCTTTTCAGATGTAGAGAATAGCTGCAGAATTTCAATGCTGCATGAGGACATGGCCATAAACTCTGTGTGTCTTCTATCTGGTCTTCTTTCCCCACTTCAGATTGTTAGGTCATCATCTGAAGAAATTAGCATGGAAAAGGAGGAAGAAAGACATGAGAGAAAGGTCAGTGTTTCCTGTAACAAATTACAGCTGGGCCTCAGTGTAGAGAGGAAAATGGCACTGGTCTCCAGAGAAAGTCATTTTTCAAAACAGCCCATCACTTACCTGGCTAAATAACTACCTCAGTTGACCATAGTTGAGAACATCCAACTACAGCCCAATCAGTTAAAACAACAAAGGCATCAGCATAAAATTTCACACTTAACTCCTTAAAACATTTCTCAGCTCCTTTGTGATCAGCTGCATATGTATCCAGGAACAGCTAGCAAAATGATAGGCCCTAAGCCAAAATGTGCTCCTAAGTTAAAAAATGTATGAGTGCAGTAATGCATCCCAATTAGTGAATGTGCTCCCAAATTATTTGTCCAGTAGGAACACATCAGAAAATGCTCTTTTTATAATGTAAAATAATTATGATGGTATTTCACAAGAAACATGACAACTGTTATATTGTATCCAAATAGCTAAATGGCAAACTAAGTTACTGGAAAATCAAGGCTATTCATTACATTACAGGCATTTGGCTTATCCAGAGCGACGTACAACAAAGTGTATTCATGTCAAAATGCATTCCAAAACATCATGCAGGCTACCAGACCAGTAGGGCACTGCCTAATTTCAGGCATAAAACTTCACCCAATCCTGTAAATATCCATAAGCATCACATGCAAACAAAAAAAACTTTCACAAATCAACCAACTTCCAAAATAATGGAAGGCCACAACGTCAAGAAACAAAATTATTCAAACACGGATTCACGGACTGAGAAATCTGCACAGGAGAGGAGGAACCACTGACATTTGTTTTGCAGGCTGGCTGAACTCCCACAGTGATGGAGACAAAAGATATTGCTTATCAATGCTACTTATTAATGCTTAACTGTGCAATAAACAAATAAACCTGTAGCGGCAAACGTGGTGTTATAATAAAAATAACTCATCAATCCATTCAACAGGGTAATTCATATCCTGTAGTGCAAGTGGTTTAACCCCTTAAACACCTGCCATGGATTTTCCCTTCAATGGAGGCAAATCATTTAGTCAGGTCACAGAGTAGCTAATTCAGTAATACAACTTTTATTTGGCTAAATAGGAAAAACTGTTCAAGCACACATTTCAGAGTTCGAGAACAGTCTCAAACTGATGTTCACAAGTTCTGCCTCTTATATCTTTCTGTAAGCTATCTTTCTATGAGGTAATTCGAATGGCATGACACTTTCTTACTCCCCCTCCCATACCAACTTTCTGTTTTCCTGAGAACCTTTTTGCTTCATCCCAGAACCCCTGACGAAATGTCTAGTTTCCTGGTGCCTCAAGGCAGGGGAGGGTGTTATAATCTCCCTTCGCATACCATCTTGTTTCGTACAGCTTATCTTTATTTGACATCATACACAATACATGCAGTATTCAATAGAAATACATTGGCTATTGATTAGGATGTGACATTTTGCAAGCAATGGTCATACATATACCACCTGATTATATGCTTATAGCAAATGTACTTTTAACTATGAATTTTACTCCATTTACAAATTATCAAGTCATGTTTACATATCTGTGACCTTCTCAGACCCCACCTTAAATAAAAACCCATTATCTCCAGAATTATATACAGTACAGACATGGTTCAAAGCTTGAAATAAAGAGCCCATTTTTACCAAAATGACCAAATCCCTTGAACACATGATCACAACAGGGTGAGAGCCCACAAGGAGGACATTTACAAAAACGATTTGCAAAATGGGGGCCTACCATTTACTAGATAGGTGTAACTAAATTGCCCACTGAGTATATACAGTACTGTACAAAAGTCTTAGGCACCCTAGATTTTAAAATATAATATATAGTATATATTTGGTCTTAGATGTTTATTTTTTGTTTTCTGCATTAGTGTGTCAGTAGAAAAGAGCAAATTTGAGATTTCCAAACATGAATTTTCCAAAAAATTTAATTTTACAGATACATTTTTGTATTTTGTTAAATAAAGTAATATGTTAAGCAATAGACTACTTATCAGATAAAAACTTGATCAAGGGATTACCTGGAGAGCCAGAAGCAAGCGAAACAGCCAAAATCTGCAGAAGAATTGTGACAAGTTCTCCAAAGTGCTTGGAACAACCTACCAGCCGATTTTCTTATAAAACTGCCGGACAGTGTACCTAAGAGAATTGATGTAGTTTCAAAGGTGAAGGGTGGTCACACCAAACACTGATTTTATTTTGTTTTTAACTATTTACTGCTCTTTATATTATTTTTTCGATATTTATAACCTTTCATTTCATTATTTTTAAAAGCATCTTAGCTGTACAGCATTTTGTTTTACAGGTGCCTAAGACTTTTGCACAGTACTGTATAGCCATTTCATAAAAACAATGATTATGCCATGCTGCTGTAATTGTGGCAGCCTGGGAAAACCCTTCACATGGTTAAACAGGGCTCAAGAGTGCAACTGTTTTGCAGGCAGATGCAACCTGAATTTAAACGGTGCAACTGGGAATTTAAATTGGGAGCACTGGTGCGACCGCAAACAACTGTCCTGGGGCGACTGTCAGTTTTTCCTTTTCTTTTTTTTTTTTAAACAATGCAAGCTATTGCAAATGGACAAACTACCACATTTGTTTTCCCTGTAACCAACCAGCTGCCAACCGAACAAGCATTCCCTAAACCTAAATAATGCTAGTCAGCTGAACCAGTTTTCCCTCAAGGCTAGGCTGAACAATCACATCTCTTTTTTTATTAAAAAAATTAATAAATAAAAAATACATATTTAAAAAAAAAAAATCTACATTAACAATGCAAAAAAGAAGAGATGCCACCCTCTTGACCAGCGGCAAAGTTCATTGAGAGCAAAGAGAAACTAGTATACACCCTTCGCAAAGAGTGGCTAAAAAATTGTCCTGGTTAAGGTACAAGGCAAGTAAAATGTACTGTGTGCACTGCAAACAATGTGGACTGTGGGTAAAACCCATTTGTTTCTCAGACCAAAATATTTTTAAATTGATTGTGTTCTGCAAAGCATGGTTTGTGAATTCATCACTATTGATGTTTTATTCAGCTCTATTACACTTCAATTCCAGTCGCGAACATTGATTTTAATAGCCTCGTTTCATAACTCAGCTACCAAAGAGATTTCAGACTGGTTGGTTTTTGCTGAGGGTGATTTGTCTTTTTAAAAAATTTCATTCATCTTTTATTTTTACAGGAACGGGCCTGCAAATAGTGCAGGTTCCAATCTTTTTAGATACTGTGCATTAATAACAACAGTTTCCCATAAAATTCCTGGAAGTAATTATGATTGCAGCCTCTGTTTATAAAGGTCAGTCAATAATAATTCCTAAGAACAAACATTCCAGTGAATCTAAAAACTAAAAAATGTTTAAATTCACTATATTTTTCAATTAGACTGAAACTGTAATTTTTGTAGACTACACCTACTTTTATTTCTGTTGACAACAACTAGTCTTCATAGACTAAAACTAACAATATTTAAATTAAACATCTTCAGACTATGTTAATGTCCAGGATATGTGTATTCCATCCCGTGTAAACATTAGCTAGCTAACACAAGCTAGCTATTATGTTTTAATATCAAAAACTGAAGCTGTTAGTGTTACAAAAGAGAAAATGTGACTTAAGTAAATTACCTTAGGTAGCTAGCAAAGGCTGCATTCACACCAGATCAGGCAATGCGGCACCTTGACGCAGGGTTGTGTGGGGGTGTGGGTGTGTCACTACATGGCCCATTTGTGTGACGTCATGTTGTGAACTTTAACACCCACTCCTGTCCGCTAATCAAAAAAAAAAAAAAAAAATGGACACAAACGCACAAAATAAACCAAGCGAGGACACAACTGGGAGAGTATCATCGTTTGTTCCATGAACTCCATAGTGCTAGGTACAATAAACTAACATGTAAGAACTGCTAAATAGCGAATCTTTTATACAGCTTAACTCTGACGTTCAGAATTGATATTTAGCTAGTAGTTATTGTTTCGGTACTCGTCCCATTACCCGGTCAAATCACGATGACGATTATAAAATTAATTTTTTAAAGCCAAATCAGCCAATTACGATTTCTGTAGCTTTTTTTATTTTTAAGCAACAGGTAACAAAGAAAGCATCCTGAACATGTTGCACAAGCTAATTATTCATCAGACTATTACGACAACATTGTCAAGCCTCTTCACTTTGAAGGCCAACTATATTTGAACTGGAATGCACTAGGGATGGGGGAAAAATCGATTCATTTACGAATCGCGATTCTTGTGTGTGACAATTTTTAAATCGCCACGCTGCCTCCCAAATCGATATTTTGTCTGTACTTTAAGGCAACGTTTCCGCTGGTAAGGTTTTGCTGTGGCGTGGCGCCACGACAAAATCCTTGCCGCCACACCATAATAAAAAAAATGTAAAAAAATTTAAATAAAAAAATATACATACTGTATATAGTCTATATATTAAATTCATAAATTTAAAATGTTAAACTTTCTAAATATTTCTGCCTAAATGCGCTTTCAAATCCATACCGTCGCGTCCACATATTTATTTTCAAAAAGAGCCTAGGCCGTGCGCTCCCTGCTTGCTCCTTTCTGAGGTGGTCGGAAGGCTTGCAGCGCGCGAAGGTCGCACGGTCTGTCAAAGCGTCACTTTTTTTTCTTCAGCCACCGAAAGACAAGGAAAAGGTAGGTAGCGACGCTTCAAATATTACAAAAATAGGCTACCATAGTGTTAACCAGTGTTTTAATTGGACCAAAATAAGTGCCGGTACCTTACTCCTCAAAACACATACTGTTTAAAATAAATGAATGTTGGTAATCAAAAGAAGAGTCGGTACTCATATACAAGTCCCGACAGCTCCTGCCCATCTGAAGCACTGGCGTTAACTATCATTTGGTGATGACGACTGGCGGATCCTCTCTGTTCGGGCAAGTGGAATGCCTCATGCAGTTGTCTGATCGGATAAATATGTAACGTTATCTGAAGCGGAACCTGTTCCAGTTGAGCTACGTAGGCTACGTGCCTACCATTGTTTTTTTTAAATCTAGAGCTACTGTTATAATGGTACAATACATCTGATTAAAATTGTGACCTGGAGAAGCCCGTCGGATATCGCGGCCGCAAATTGTTGGCAAATCGCCAAAACAGCGCAAATTAAAAAAGAAAAATACGCTATATTTTTTAGAGCATTTAAAATGTTTGAGTGATTCAACTACTTCCATTTCCATACTATAACATGGTGATTTTTTTCCAATGAAAACGAAAGGGAAAGTGTTTATTTTTAAGGTTTTGTGAATGTAGTGAGCTAGCAAAATTGAGAGTTAGGCTACAGTTGCTACAGCTGACAAGGTGCAATATGTAACTTTTCTTGAGTATCAATTTTGGTTATATAGTCCTCTATTCTTGAAGATAGAACTTCTAGATGGACAATGTGCTCTTTTAATTGTTCTCACCCCACCATAACTCAAAATACAGGCCTATTTTGCTTAAATATTTACAAACAATACAAGGGTTAACAAACCTTTTATGGTTTTAAAGTACAACTAAAACTACTTTTTAGCTCTTGCAAACTGTTATTCCTTGTATCAAGAGCTCGTCAGAGCTATAGATAGATTTAGATATAAAAAAAACATTTAAGAAGTCTCAAGAGGTTATGTTTTCATAGTCTTAAACTTTTTTGCCTTAGCTACACCCCAGCCCCCCCCCCCCCCCCCCCCTTTTGGACACCCACCACCACACCAATTCCACAGGAAACACTGCTTTAAGGTATTTTTTATTTTAATTATTATTTTATTTGAGGTGGAAAAAAACGTTGCCACTTATAATCCTACAGATGGCACAATGCAATCTATTTAAACAAATACGTTCATGATTTCCTTCCGGCTAGAAGCGCAGCTTCACGCGTAGTAGCTAGGTAGGAATACAAAAGCTACATTCAGAAACAGCAAACATGTCGGACGACACTCGCGAGATTCATGCTGCACCTCAACAATTTAAATCGCAAATCTGGAAGAACTTTGGCTTTCATAATTTACGAGGTAAAAATTAGTTAGACATGAGCAATTCTGTCTGCAAACTATGCCACAGAAAAATAAAGTATTGTGGTAATACGACGAACATACAGGCCCATATCACTCGACACCATCCTGAGTTATCAGACAAGGTGGCAGAGGAAGCCAAACCAGTTGCAAGCAGCAAACAATGAACGCTGGATACATGTTTTAGTAAGCTCCCCAGCAGTATGGAAAAGGCTAAACGCATCACAGAATCAATTTCTCATTTTATATGCAAAGACCTTCATCCTTATAGTGTGGTCGAAAATACAGGTTTTCGTAACATGCTTTACACTTCAGAGCCGAGGTACACAATACCATCAAGACGTTTCTCTTCTGACACAGCCCTGCCCAAGATCTACAATGAGGTCAAGACAGAAGTTAGGGAATTGTTGAGTAACGCTGAGCGAGTTTCTCTGACATGCGATGCGTGGACGTCGCGAACCACTGAGTCATATGTCACAGTGACAGCCCATCACATAACTGACGAATTGTGTATGTCCTCTCACGCCCTCGAAACTAGGGCTTTGCACGACAGTCACACCGGGGCAAACATGGCAGAACTACGTAATAACGTAGCTGAGGAATGGGGCATTACCGAGAATGACCCAGCATTAGTCACAGACAATGCGTGTAATATGACTGACACCGTAGAGTTGACCGGCTTTCTCCATGTCAAGTGGAGTATAACTATATCTCATAAAAAACACGTTTTCAACGTACAAAAATGCCAAGTTACTCACACATACAAGACCAGTCCAGGCCTGCCATTAAAAGTATTGATATCAAAATGACGCCAAGTTACGGTACTACAAACAATACAGGCTGACTGGCCTCACCAAAATTAAATAAGATGTATTCCAAAGCAATGCTACCCAATATTTCCTCAATTCTTTCAAGCCTTGATTGAGAAAAGAATCAGCAAGCCCGTAGAATTAGAGCTCCCTAGGTCGCAATTTGTGTACCCTGCTGTCCTGCACCGTTGTCTGTTATTTCGTGGAGATGCACTTTTAGTGTTTGTAAGGTTTATAAGGCATTTTGATAGGCTTATCTGCAGGTGGGAATCCTCTTCGCTGTTTTGCTAAGCTAGAACCGGAAAACTTGATACTGGAGAACAGGAGCAGACGTGTATGTCCCAGCAGGCTTTGCACATGAGAAAATAACAACAGTGTGAGATTAATTAGGATGAAATGATGAAATTGCGTAGTTGAAACAATATGTTTTTAGAAAAATGGGCATGTAGGTGAAGTTTGACATGATCACAGACTATAGTGCGAAGTAAATTAAGTGACCATGAGCGAGCTTAGTTTCCTTATCGAACGGTATATACAACAGTCAGTATAAAGCATTAGCCGTTGAAGTGGAGGGTTAAGTAACATGTGAAATCTATTGCACTGATGTGCTTTTCTCATGTTCAGTACTAGTAGTTATAATTGTGAGTGAGTCATGATTTTAAATGTAATGTTTTAATGGGGAGTTGCAGAACGTACATACGTAGTAACTGTTTGCATGAGGCTAGATAGAGAACAGGGCGAGGTAACATGAATGTAGACACGTGGCGTTTGCTGATAAGAAGGTTTTGTACAGTGGCCAAGTGAAGAAATATAGTTAGTAGAAATGGCACAGTGGTGAACTGGTGTAACTTTTTAATAAAAGGAATGCATTTGCTGTCATGAAATGCATATGGGTAGCCGTGAGTGAGTTTTGGTAAAGAAAATATAAAAGCGTAAGAAAACGTCAGTGTAAAAGAGGAAATTATCTGCCTGAGGTTAACCAGTCTGTGACTTTGTTAGTGCAGCACCATGACATAACTATGTAATGTGTGAAATATCATTAGCAAACCTGTCCGTGGTTTTAAAGAAGAACACGGGCCAGTAAGCACAGAAGAGCTCCCATGGCCATATGGCTTTGCAATATTGTAGCCGGTTAATAACTGAACGTGCAGATGGTACGTAATAATGCAGCGTATGCGTTTGGTGAATGGCGGGTAGATATGGTGCAAAAGCAATAATTGAGAAGTAGTAGACAATTATTAGTGAGGGTAAAAGCATGTTAAAGAAATGTGTCCCTAGCTGGGCTTGAACCTAAGACCCCATGTTCCCAAGACTGTAATCTTACCCACTACGCCACAGGCAGATTAGCTGTTTGAACTGGAAATGTTTCAGAGTAAAAAAGTATGGGTATTTTGCGTGTGTATGCGAGTTTTTGATTGGGTCGTGTAGGTGAAGATTTGGCTGATGTCGGTAAAATGTCCAATGGGGAGACATGTTGTTAGTGGGATAGGCGGCAGAAAAAATAAGAATGAGAAGAAGAAGAAGAAGAAAGAGAGAAAGAAGAAGAAGGAGAAAACGCAAAATCCCCTTAGTTTGGGGCTTTATTGTGTGGACATGTGAAGTTGTTTATGAAATCTGTCTGTTGAAATGGGGTCAGAATGTACAGAATTTAATGTTTTTAAGGGCTGAGTGTCTGTGGCTGTTGTGGTTATTTCTGTGGGGAACCCTGAAAAGTGCCAAACTCTCGGTGCTGTATAGGTATGGGGCATGCCCCTGCCATCACAATAACAGTCAAGTGGAGTATAACTCTGAATATTTCAAGTGGAGTATATATATATATGTTATAGAGTTAAAATATGTGTGTAATGTAATCGTTATTGAGAACAAAGTATATAGTCGCGTTAAGGTGAGCTAATAAGACAGCTTAATAAAGTGTGAAGTGTGAGCAATCAAAATCTGGTGTCTAATTACTCTCAAGCCTCATCACCACAATCAGTAAAAGTACCCTTACACTGAAGTGCTGAATATATATACTGCATTATAATAATAATAATAGATTGTATCAGCCATTATCAGCCTTATCAGTATAAAACAGGTACACTGAACCTGTAACCTATCTTGAAATGCCCAATACACGCTGTGGTGAAGCATCTGGCAGAGAAGAAAAACCTGTCTAAAACGTCAAAACTTGACAATGAAGCAGTTATGTAAAATACTATCAGAACCGATAGGATTGATGAAAACAATTATGAAAGTAAGAGCCAGGTTGAAAACCAGAATGACACAAAGAAAGTGCGCTATCTAGCTATGCTAGATTTTTTAAATATGGTGTCAATTAACAGCTAACACTAGTAATTACAAGGAGTCTGTGGAAAAAACCTTGAATATGAAAACTTTTGCTCCTGTTTTTATAAAATATTTATATACGTTAAAAAAACCCCACAGGATTTTAACGATTTAACTGCTAAAAACACATTTTCTTCATAATTTGCTGCATCATTTTTTCATCATTTGCTGTCAGAATCTGTGCCCATTAAAGCCTCTATAGTCCCCCCTGAGAAATAAGTTGTAACACAGCCTTTCATTCAAAATGGGGAGTGTGCCATACAAATGTTTCCGCTTTTCACCTGAGCTAGCCTATATTAGTCTTTTTGTTCTACCACTTTAGTGGAGGTCCAGCAGAGAAATTACTTTGTGTACAGTCTGATCAATAACTGTAATAGACATGATAACAATACATAGTATAAATAATGTTGTATAAAAAGTATAGTGCAGTATTAATGTATACTTATATTTATACTGTACTATACTTTTTATACAACATTATTTATACTATGTATTGTTATCATGTCTATTACAGTTATTGATGAGTTAATTCCATATTCTCGACCTCCGGTTAATCATCCTCAGACTGTAGTCGAAAGATAGTCTGTTCTCATATTATTTGTGGATGGTTGTGTATTTCTAATTAATACACAACCATCCACAAATAATATGAGAACAGACTATCTTTCGTTAACTTGTAGCCACATTTTCCAAATTGGTGTCAACTTTCTTTGAGTTGTTTTACAGATAAATGCAGCATTTCCCCTATTTCGTTAAGTCACTTAAATTTAAATTCTGTGGGCCCACTAATGATATTAAAGTTTTAGGTAAATGAAATGTAGCCTACCTAAAACTGAATCTAAAGCATAAGACTTTATTACTTACAGATCAATTTAACAATGTAAAATATTTAAAGTTCTGTAAGTTCTATACTAACACAATGTCTTAGAATTTGCTTGCTACACTGTTTAACTGAAAGAATGACACAACGTTAAGTTTTTGTAATAATTTGCTCGTAAATTACAAGAATCCAGTCTGCTTGCTAGCTATTGTTAAAGTGAATCAACGCCTCGTGATAGCTATACCTATTGCAAGTAAGCCGGTAGCCTACTGACAAAAAGCGGCCATTTTGAAAGATACTGTATCTTTTAAAAGAATCTAGCTAGCTAACATGCAAAAGTAGCAAGCCACATTAAGTAACTATATTAAGAGTCTTGTCGTTTTGGTGATATACAGTTAGACAATTTAGTATAATTGGATTTTTGAAATGTATTCTAGATAGCCACCTAGCTAACGTTGGCAATATTAAACACATATCGCCAACTAACGCCATCCAGACACAGACCGCAGCCATTTAGCGAGTTACACTAAACGTATTAGCTAGCTATGAATATGAACACTTAATGCAACTCCTGCAGCCAACACCGTTCGTAACTTCAAAATACTGGTATTGAGCAAACTACGCATGCAATATGCAGCAACGTTATATCATGGGAGGCATTGATTCAATACTGTAGCTATCTATTTATGACGTGAACAGACAATAAAGGAATCATACAGACGATAGTCTGACTAACATGCTAGTGTTACATACACAGCCAGCTAGACTACATCTGTAGTATGTCTTTTATAATTTTATTCTTATTCATTTTTACACACTAATTATCAGAGTACTATTCTGCAACAGCGCAACGCTATGGCTACTAGTTAGCTAGCTAACCTGATACTTCCCCTCGTCACTAAGTGAAACAGTTCAACTTCAGCCAGCTAGTCTAGCTAACTAACTAATCTTCGTATCAAATGCGCCCAAGGGCTAAAAGTAAGCGCATTCGTCAAGCTAGCTACCAAAAAATAACTAATTTTTTATAGACTATCTAGTTTAGCTACTATGAGGAAGAAGGCCTCTTGATAGCTAGACTGCACACACATACATTTCGCTAGCTAGCGCTTATGTAAATATTTTGTAACATTGTCTTTAACTTGTAGCCACACTTACCGACTAAATGTGATGCGTCCCGTTTGAGTCACGAAATATCACTTTTCCACTTTCTCAGAGCAAGTGTCTCCTGCAACAATAATGTCGTTGTATCGCTAGCTAACTGCCATTGTGTAAGAAACACGTTTATTGTACCTTTGGGTTGACTAGCTAGCGTAACAAGAAGCTACCCGGGGGAGGGTTAGAGGGCGGGGACATTTTTTTGTGGGGGGGCATAGAAAGACGGGTAAATCGTTGAGATTGTGACACTGGCGCAACGGTGATACAGTAACTAGCTAGCGAGTTCAGATGGAAGCACCAGGAAGACATTGTGACATAATATCGCCTGAATCGTTTTATTACGTTGAAAACGTATTTTTTTTCAAGATCCTTGACATTTGAGAGAAGATTCGTCTTGTATTAAAGCGTTTGTTGTAACTTAGCTAGAGTAAAGAAAGTCACACTGCAACATTTAAGAAGTAATATGGCCTACATTTCAGGTAAAAAATTTAAAACAAATGTTCTATCTTATCAAGTCAGTAGTATTTGTAATAAAAAGAGACTATTGTAGACGTGTGCATAATATATATTGTAAAGCCTATACATTGTGCCAGTTCCCAAAAGACCCCGTTCCACAGCTCTGAAAACTTTACACCAGTGACTCTTACCATAGCCACCACATTCACATTCAATATAGAGCTGGTGACAGAAATCGGGGTCATTCTGCCTATCTGACTAATTATTGTAGACAATGCCTTTCTGTTTTTAGTCTGTGATGAAGGAGGTGTACTTATGGCAGAAACATTCATATTGCAGTGTTTTAAATAGTTTTAATCAGTCAGATTAGGTCTTAAATGAATTCTTTCATTATCTGTAATGTCCTGTTACAAATGATTCCTTTTGAAAGAGGTTAGCCTACACTTTACAGTACCTAACTCATGGACTTACAGCTGAAATAAGTGAAGTCCTAAATGGTTGTTAAGACAAATCGGTATTTGATCTTTACTCTGACCAACATTTAAAAGCAATAACTTTTATTTTCTTCCCAATTACAGTTGGGCAAACTCAGCAATCACTAAAACTTGTATTTTTTCTTCCCAAATATAGTTTTCAAACTCAGCAATCACTGAAACTAACTTGCCAAACTGAATTTGTGAAGAGCAAGTGTTAAGCGTGTGTTTACTGGTAAATTCAAGTTAAAGACAGATTGAATTCAGGCTGAAGCCAAATGGTAACCGGCATACACAGGGGTTCCTCAGGACAAGGGTTTTGCATTTTACCAGCTGCAGTACCACCCTGTGATGGCTAATGGCAACCCTAATGACTGAAATGTTGAGCTGATTTGTGCTGGAATGAAAGACCTCATGCCTTCTGGAAGTGGTATGAGTTGGCCAACAGGGGGTGGTTTTTCCCTCTTGATCAAGCCAAAAACCAATGCTCCTGTGCTGCGACAGAAACACTGTGAGACAGACACTTTTCAAGTGTGATGTTTAACCAAGGTCCTGACTCACACGTGGTTGTTTTGTCTGTTGTCTTATCTGTTGTCATGTTTTTGTGTTTTGTGTGAACCCCAGGAAGGGTAGCTGATGTTCTGCATCAGCTAATGGGGATCCTAATAAATCCTAAATCACACGTAGGGATTACAGGTGTCCTTGGAAAATTCCCAGCCTGGCTCTGTCTGGCCATATATAGTATTCCTCAAGTTCAGCTGACTGAAGGTGCGTGGTACACATTAGTGATCGCTGGGGTGAGTTTACCCCATTCATTGTAGAATAGTCCGGAAAGGCCTTACTAATATGCCATCTGTTATTTGACCTAGCTTGAAGCCAGGCAATAATTTGGACGCTCCATTGACAGTCTGGTGACAGGAACATAATGCTAAAGGAAATAATTATATGAAGGGCAATTTACTTCAGTGGTTCAGGGCACTGCTGCTCTTGCAAAGACATTTGAGAAATATGTGGCATGCTTTCTATTTTATTTGGCCAGCCTTCTATTAGGAGTACATGTGGAATGGGTGGGTAGGAAGTGAGTGGTTTGGGGTGCAGCCAAGGGGATACACTGTATTAGTCTGTGAACTGAAAAAAAAAACTGGTACCAGACTGGGCTAAGGTACATTAGGAGTGAATATAAACTCAACATAACCCTGGCCATGTAGAGGTATAATTGGAGGTATAACTTTCATGCAGAAAACGGGGACTCGCATACCAATCGCAACTGCGTAGGAAGTCTAAACAATTCTTTTGTTTTACTGGTTTTAAAATTTTCATCGAAGCCACAGTGCTCAAAACAAGGGTGGTGCGCATACCAAATGGTATACCTCAGGGAGTTTAATTAAAGTCCACATTTAAAGTAAATAGTAAATACAAATGATGACTTTTAATTAAACTGTAATGTCAATCCACACGTTGTTTAGTTCTCATGTTATTATTGCTTTCAATTGGTTTCTCAGTCACAGTAAATATAAATAAATATTTATTTTTAAATCAGATACAATTACACTTCACACTTTTCATTTCATGTTACTATTGTTTGTTGATGCTAAAATGTGAACAAATACTTTTCAATAATGGTCAAATTCACAAGGGCACTTTATTTTCTTTACCATTTTGAAGTCATTCTGTGGCCAATAATATACTGTTTCTGTTAAAGAAAAAAGGTACACCCATTCTTTACACAAATAGTATATATATATCAAGGAGGAAGCACAGTCTTGCCAATTTAGTGTAAATGCAGGTTTGTGAGCGGCCTGTAATGACAATATTGCATGTCTTTTAAAACAAGATACCTGCAATTTGCATTGTTGTTCTAGGTGAAAGCACTGTTTACATACAAAAACAAGGAGTATTGCAGTAGCAGCATCAAACAAACTAGAAACAGTATGTTCCATTATGATGAAACACCATTAGATAATATTTTTTTTCACAACTATCCACTTATTTTATTCAGTGTTATTGTTTGAAGCCATGCATTGTGTGAAGATGTGTCTCCTTTTTCACTATTTGCAATATCACATTTTTGGAGAAAAGGATTGCTTTTGTTTCAGTCGCACAGCTGAACATCATGAACATCAAATTCTGCCAAGAATTATGCATTTCTTTCTCTTAGTACACAGCATTTTGACAATTTTTGGTGGACCATGTCAATACCAAAACAACACCAATAAATAAATAAATAAATAAATAAGTAAATAAATAATTTTGACAGGTTAAATGTAATGACTGTCTTCTTACGCTTGTGCTAACCTGACAGTGACAGACCTTAAAAATGCCGTGGCATGACACAATTATGTTTTTTCCTTCTTTTTTATTGTGCATTAAAAAGTGGCTACATAACAGAGTAATAAAACATTACACAAGGCAGCAAAACAGACAAAAAGTGATTACAAATATAATATATTAATAACAAATTAGGCAAGGTTAATCATGACAGTCAAAATATATTGTGAAGTATGCATGTATATGGGGGTGCAGTTATATGGGTGTAGAGGAGAGGAGTCAGGGTTCCTTGAGTGTGGGAGGGAGGGTTATGGGCAGGCCAAGGCATATATCTGTCATGTCTGTATGCGTGCGTGCGTGTATGCACGTATGTGTGTAGGTGCCTATGTGTGAATGCTAGCAGAGATTATTGAGGATGTGTGTGTGTGGCGGGGGGGGGGGGGGGGGGGGGGGGGCAACTGAAATAGGGTCACCCCTGTACCCCCACACACCAGCTACCGACTGAGATTCTCCTCCCAGAAGCAGCTGCATGCAGTTGGTCCAGTGTGATGGTTCTGCCCATGGGTCACTGCAGGTAGTATTGCCAGCACTGTTGCTACCTGGGTGTCAGCAATGGAGTCCCCACCAGATAGGTTTAGCTCTCCCCCAGGGAGGTTCCCTTGGGTGTGTGGGGGCTTGATTGCGCCGCTACCCGCTGCCAGACTCAGCCTTGTGAAGGGTCACAGTAGTTCTAACATTGTCTTATGTTTTTTGATGGGCCATATGTCTTACGGTCCTGACCAGAGGGGGTTGGAGGCCCCATGAGAGGATGTGTGGGATGGTATTGAGATGTTGCTGGACCGTTAAATTATATGGGAGCTCTGTGTGTATATTTGTGTGTGTGTATGTATTTATATGATTGGTGAGTGAGTATAAGTGTGTGTATGCATATGGTCGGTGTATCAGGGTCATCAAAAATCAATGAATTAATAGGAAATCAACAAGAAATTAATCAGGAGTTCCACCAGCAATATTGATCGATGTCAACAGACGTGAATTGGGGTTTTGGGGGCATGCAGCTTTGATTCAATAACAATAGAAATCAGGATCAACAGAGATCAAAGAATCAATAAGAAATCAGATCAATCAATGAGAGAGATCAACAAGAAATCAGAAGGAATTACAACAATAAAAAACAGTCAATGAGCAGAACAAATGAAAAAAATATATTAAAAAAGGGTCAAATTAAATTTTTGGCATGACACCGCAATAAAAGTTAAAATTATTTTGGTGATACACTTTTGGTTCTGGTGTTTTTTTTAATAAGAGCAGTCCACCTTACATACATATTGCTTCACTTCACCAGATAGGGGGAAAGGAAAGAGGGCTTCAGATAGAGATGGCATCATAGTACAGGAAGTGCAGTGGTCGGGACTCGAACCCCTGGCCACCACTTTTCCTTTTTTGATATACTTTAAGGGTTCTTTTACATATAAAAAAACATCCTTTTGAAATATAAATGCATGAATTAGCATCCATATCATTAATATTTTTAAAAATTGCTTTTAATATGAATTGGAAAGATCCCCTTTGCAATACAGGCTAAATGCACTTCACATTCTCATAATTATCTTGTAGTGCAAATAATGCAAAAACAGTCAAAGCTTAGACAGTGATTGAAATATTTATGCAGCAGATAAAAAGAACCTAATTCTTAGTTAATCCAGCACTTGATTTTACTGTGGCACTCATTCACTCAAGACCAGTTCTTTTAACAGTTTATTTATTTATTTATTTTTAATGACATATCACATTTAAAATGAATAATAAAAAAGCTTCCTTCATCAATGTTAAAGACAACAAACATGGCAACAAATAACAATTCTGCAGCAGCAACATATAGCATTAAAATTGAGCAGGTCAAACTATATCAACTAAAATGAACAAGCTTATACATGACGATTTACAGCAAAAGATGTATTTGGAGTGTAAAATATATATATACAACATACATTGCTCTCCAAATTGATTGCCACCCTCCAAAATAACTGTATACGCTATAAATGTGAAAATCATATTCTTTCATACTAACACAATTGTTCAGGGAAAATGTTTTGTTAAATAAGTAATCATTTTATTTTCCTCAAATTACTAACTTTATTAGCCTACTATTAGCCTACTTTGTGCACCCTCCCTTTGCAGTGCTAAAACAACTGAAAAATTTTAGGGGACCTTTGACTATTCCTCCATAAAGAATAATTCATGACCCTTCAGAACCTTTGCCCTGTGCCTATGGACTTCACACTTCTATTCAAACCATACATTTTCAATAAGGTTCAGGTCTGAGATTGAGATGACCTAAAGAATTATTTTATTTTATTGGTTAGTTAACCATTTCTTGGTTGACTTTGAAGTATGCTTTGAATCTGTGTCTAGTGGAAAGATCCTTTTGTGGCCAAGTTCACACAGGTTCCTGGTAGAGGGAACCAGGTTTTTGGCCAAAATATCTTGGGATATGCTGGAGTTACTATGATTCTACTGACCTTAACAAGAGTCCTAGGATGCAAAACCACCTCATAATTTCAAAGATCTAACCCCATATTTCACCATAGGTATGGCATCCTTTTCAGCATAAGTCTTCTTCTTAGGATTCCAAATTCACTACAGGTACACCTGGCCGAAAAGCTACATCTTGATCTCATCTGACCATAGGGTGTGGTTCCAATGAAAGTTCCTCATTGGAGAAATTGTCTTTGAGCAGTTGTACTAGTATGAAACCATATATTACTCAATTTCTTAAAGCACACAATATAGCTCAATACCTGTGTTGATTATTTAATACAGCCCTTTTTTTCAGATCGTTATCAAGTGCACCAATTGTAATAGGGTTGAGAGCTTTATGTTGTATCTGAACATACGGTAATCTCTGTTTGTATGGGTATGCATACCTTATCTTTCAATTTCAAGCCGTTCTTGTTTGGTAAAAGCTGTACTGTTATAATGTACCATTCCCTGGCCACATGGAGCTCCTTTTAAAATTTTTTATCCTTTTAAAGGCAACTATTGATGTGCTTCAGTTAAAGGTATGCTGATTGGAGCGTATAGGAACATTGTAACTCCTGTGATTATGACATAAGTATCTCCAGTCCAGCAAGCAAAGTGTTGCCAGGCGCCAGTGCTCATACCTCCGCATCAGAGAATGACTTTTCTTTGGTGCGACTGTTGATGGCCGAATTTGAATGTGAATTGGACCGAGACACCTCCTCCGTGAAGGCAGTCTCCAGCACAGAGAGAATGGACTTGCGCACCTTGTCCTTGAAGTCCTGGCCCATGAACACATAAAGCAGTGGGTTAAGACAGCTGTTGAGGAAGGCCAAGCTGGTGGCGATGGGAATTCCAATAGTGGTGATGTGGTCAAGGGTGGTGCTATACTCAGTAGCCATGTGGTTGACCATTTCAATCAGAACCAGAATGTGGTAAGGGGCCCAGCACAGGAAGAAGGCAGTGATGACGGCTGCAATTATCTTGAAGGGGCGCCCAGAGCGGCTAGACAGGGAGCGGTTCCTCTTGAGACGATGGATGATGACTGCATAGCAGGAGACAATGATGGTGAAAGGGACCACGAAGCCCAGGAGGAAGCGTGTGATGATCATCGCCCGGTGCCGGTTAATCCTCAGTTCCACCACCGCCGGCGTAACGTAGTCCTCCGAAAGGGCGAAATTATTAAAGCAGTTGATCACCTTCTCATCATCGTAGGCAGGCGCAGTGTCTCGGAAGACAAAATAGGGGGTGCTCAAGGCAAGGGCGAGCAGCCAGATGCCCAGGCTCACCACTGATGCCTTGCGTGGGATGCGGTGATTCTGGGCCCAGACGGGATACACCACAGACAAGAAACGATCCATGCTGATCGCCACCAGGATGTAGACGCTGGCAAACATGTTAAGGAAGCTCAGGGTGCTGTTGAGCTTGCACATGAACTTGCCAAAGGGCCAGTGGAACCCCATGGCAGTGTACGCCACACTCAGTGGAAGGAATGCGGTGAAAAGGAAGTCAGCCACAGCCAGGTTGAGGAACCACACAGTGTTCACTGTCCTTTTCATCTTGAATCCCGCCACCCAGATCACCACCCCATTCCCCAGCACTCCCAGCACAAAGGCCAAGCAGTAAACAATGAGGGACATGATGTTGAGAGACTTCCGGAGCTCTGCGTGCTCGTCGTCATCGTAGTACTCATCGTACTCGTCTTCTGTTCCGTTGGTGGCCAATGTGTGGTTGCTGCTGGAAGGCGTCTCCATTCCATTGCCTGGATACAGGGCAGTGGTGGTGATCATGAGAAATGCCATCACTGTTTTTTAAACCTGGGAGAATGGGGGAAGTGTGTCAGGCACAGACTGCAGAGCACATTCTAGAGTCACACAATTCACTGACAATGTGGAATCTGGACACGCGCACACACACACACACACATCAATGCGTGCACAACGGTTTAATAATTCTTGAGGGGATTAAGGTCACTGCTAGTAACTATGTTGCCACTAGAGGGAGACGATGTTCATGCTTCTGAAGCAGAAGTTCTAAATTGACACAAAACTAGCTCAAATTTAGGAATTCTAAATTTTAATAATTTGTTGCACGAGTACAGTTTAGATATAGTGTTTATGGAAACAGACGCAAATGTTGTATTTACTCTGTTACTTTTTCTAAACTTTCCTTGGGGAAGAAACGAAAAGTGCAATACATTAGCGGAAAGAAGACCAGACAAGCTGTAAACCTTGTCTTCCAAATATTGCCTGCAAATTTTAAATGAACAAATTTGCATTTTGAATTGTCCGCAATCTGTTAAATACACAAGATTGGCATTTGACACACACGTATATGTGTATATTCATAAATAAACATATATATGTATATATTGGCGATTATAGCCTGCTGCTACGACTATTTTGTAAACCATCATTTTATCACCAGTACTGCAGTTGTTGTCGTCTCTATATTGCTGTTGTTTTCTCAATGCCTTATCGTAATTGTAAATGACAATTTGTTCTCAACTGACCATCCTGGTTAAATAAAGATCTAATAATAATTAGTTGTATGACCTTGCGGGGTGCTCAATTTCGCATAATTTTAAGTATAAACATTTAACAGTTTATGATGAACTAGACACGTACTATAAGGACTAGATTTGACTTAAAATATGAATTTATTGAAGTTTTACCTGCAGCCCACCTGACATGTTAGCGATTTGGAGAAAAATATAATTTATCGGTCTGAAAATAAGTCACAAAAGCTTCACATAGAAGCCCTCATCCAAGACGATATAAGTAAAAATGACACTTACCTTAAATAACAAAAGAAACTAGTATAGCCAAAACTGCAGGCGATGAGTAGGCAACGTCCTGGTCCACTCAGTGGATTACAGGCTACTATTCATGTCGAGGCAGAGGGAAAGAGTTTTAGATTCTAGACGTGTTGACGTCACGCTACTGCCATCGGTTACATGGTGTCGTATTTCAAAGACAGATCGTGTAAAACATCGATTTCATTTTTTAAACTTTTATTTCATTACCATGTTGCCCGTGATAATCAATTACGAATAGCTGCTCATTAAAAAAAAAAAAAAAAAAAAAAAAAAAAATCAAAATCAAACAACACTGCGAACAGTTACAAAGCTCCATACCTAGAATCCCACAAAATACTGTTATTATGGATGACTGCGACATTTAATTACATATTGCAGCTTCGCATAGGCTACACCAAACGTGTGTTTAATTGCATGACTCCAGGCTATTACCCTATAGGGTCGTTGCATTTGTTTCCCTACGAAACTCGAAATTAAGCCAACAATCACAAAACATAAATTGGCTACTATTAAAAACATCGTCATTAATGGTTTAGGCTCTTAAATATTTTAGCCTAGAAACGTGGCTGCTCCAACCAGAGAATCTTTGGAAGAACTTCCAAAAGTAATTACGTATAGGAGAACGGGTAAGCTGTCACACTGCTCATACCTCCAACAGAAAAGGCGCTATCTCGAAACTTAAATAGCTACTTTGTGTGACAACATGTTCTATGGTCAAAATCCTGTTCACATGTGGTTAAAGTCACTCTATTCTGAGGTGATCTCAATTTTCTTATTTTTCCCCTTCAAAAGTAAAAAAATGACACTTTACATTTTATGTAATAAAACTTTGTTAGGTATGAATGTTCAAAATTATATTTTTGAAGGAAGGAAGGAATAGAATAATAGAATGGTAAAACTTTATTAATCCCCAGAGAGAGACACTTCGGAAGGCAGGAAGGAAGAAAGATGGTTAGAAATTATGAAAGAAGGACAGAGAATGGCAGCACACCACCTGATATAATGTTAAAGGCTGTGAGGCAGGTGAAGTTGCAAAAGAAATCAATCACGAGTACAGCGAGGGATTTTGGCATAAATTACCGTACTCTGACCCGGTATTGTCAAAAGGTTCCCACAGAAGAAGCAGAAAGTCAGGCAGCCGTGCCAACAACAGTGGTTAATGATGTTGAATTTGGTTTTGAATTTGAAATAAAAATCAATATTCACAATTAAGTAGTTGTGTTTTTATTTGTCGATAATCCAATGTGACAACTATGGATTGTGCAATACACTTAAATGCTGAGTAAAATTATCTGCTTAATTGAAATGTGTATGTTCTCATACACAGGCACACACGCACGTCCTCTCCACGTGTAAAACCGAGGAACGTCCGCTATTCTCCGCTAACAGGCGGAGAGGCGAGGCAAAGAATGTGGTTACTGTGCTGCGACCTAATTAAAGTTTGTCCATTTCCTACGAAAGGAAATGGCCTGTAAATAGCTGGGGACAACGTTTACCATCATTGATTTGCATAACATTAAGTTTGAACTGTTTGTCACCTTTGCAGACACAAGTGAAAAAGTCTCTCTCCATTATTCATACTTTAAGTGTATAAGATTATTATTGCGACATAGCCTACCTCCAAAATTGTGGAATTCTATCGATACATACAGTTGTGGATAGTCTTGCATGACATTTAAACCAAAGGGTGCCAAAATGGTTCTGTACCATGGCAATTAAACCCCAAAATAAATCGTAAACGACTGGCTTTAAACAGACGGAAAAACAGATGGTGACTTGTGGAATAATACTTGCTAGAAAACAACTCTGTGGAAGTAATGCTTTATAGGCTAATGAATACTGGCTGCATGTAGCCTATATTTATAAATCCAGATTCAAAGAAGAACTTTAGCATTTTAAACACATTAAATCTAAATCCCAAGACGCTCAGTGCCAAGACACTCCTTGCAAGTGCAGGCTTATCCATCTCCAGCCTAAATTTCATTATTCATTATTTACAGTCTGGGGGCGTAGGAATATGTCATAATAAAAAACAGCCCACGGCTTCTGGAATTTCCACAGGTTTCCCAGATTTAGCCCTCCACCTCCCACGCTCAAACCATGACTCGGTTCTGGAAATGTTTCACAGCGCACATTACATTACATTACATTACATTACAGGCATTTGGCAGACGCTCTTATCCAGAGCGACGTACAACAAAGTGTATAACCATAACCAGGAACAAGTATGACGAAAACCCTAGAGAGAAGTACCGGTCCAAGTGCAGGGAACAACCGCAACTTGGACCCTGAAGGTTAAACTGATTAACACTAACACAAACGAGAACAGCAACAACACAGTCTATGCAAAAATACAAGCAGTAGTTAAGACAGGTGCATTAACTAAGTCACCTACGAAACAGCTACCTAGTTACAACCCTAAGCTTACAGTCATTTAAGAGATTACAGGGAGGTAGGGAGGGATGGGGAGAGGTGCAGCCTGAAGAGGTGAGTCTTCAGATGTCGCTTGAAATGGGTCAATGTCTCAGCTGTTCTGACCTCCACGGGGAGGTCATTCCACCATCGTGGGGCCAGAACAGACAGGAGATGTGTTCGGGAAGCGCAGGTGCGAAGAGGGGGAGGTGCCAGGCATCCTGAGGTAGCGGAACGGAGGGATCTGGCTGGCATGTAGGGTTTGAATATCTTGTGGAGGTATGCTGGGGCTGATCCCTTGACTGCCTGGTATGCTAGGACCAATGTTTTAAATTTGATGCGAGCTATAACAGGCAGCCAGTGGAGGGTAGTGAGCAGGGGAGTGATGTGGGAGTGTCTGGGGAGGTTGAAGACCAGACGAGCTGCAGCATTCTGAATGAGTTGCAGGGGTCTGATGGCAGATGCCGGTAGTCCAGCCAGAAGAGAGTTGCAGTAGTCCAGGCGGGAGAGAACCATTGCTTGGACCAGGAGCTGGGTTGACTAGGTGGTGAGAAAGGGGCGGATTCTCCAGATGTTATACAGGAAAAATCTGCATGCCCGGCTTACTGCTGCGATGTTCTTGGAGAGGGACAACCTGTTGTCCATCACCACTCCGAGATTCTTGGCACAGGGTGATGATGTCACTAAGGTGTCCCCTAGGGAAATGGAAAAATCGAGGAGGGGAGAGGTTAGAGCAGGAATAAAGATTAGCTCCGTCTTTCCCGGGTTGAGCTTCAGGTGGTGATTGTCCATCCAGCTCTGGATGTCCCTCAGGCAAGCGGAGATGTGGGCAGGGACCTGTGTGTCCAATGGGGAGAAGGAGAGAAAGAGTTGCGTGTCGTCGGCATAGCAGTGATAGGACAAGCCACGGGCAGAGATTACAGGGCCAAGGGATCTGGTGTATAAGGAGAAGAGAAGGGGACCGAGGACTGAGCCCTGGGGAACTGTGGTGGCGAGGGGACGGGGTGGTGATACTTTACCCACCCAGGCAACCTGGAAGGAACGGTCGGAGAGGTAAGACTCAATCCAGTCAAGGACTGTGCCGCAGATCCCTGTTGCAGGGAGGACAAGAGGATGGAGTGCTCCACAGTGTCGAATGCAGCGGAGAGGTCTAGAAGAATCAGGACAGAGGAGAGGGAGGCTGCTCGTGCGGCATGGAGTGACTCACTGACCGAGAGGAGTGCAGTCTCTGTTGAGTGGCCAGGCCTGAAGCCAGACTGGTGGGGGTCAAGCAGGTTATTCTGAGAGAAGAAAGCAGAGAGTTGGTTAGATGCAGCACGTTCAAGTGTTTTGGATAGAAAAGGGAGGAGAGATACCGGGCGGAGCGAGAGAAGAGGGTGAGAGGGAGCGGAGGTTACGGCGGACAGTGACAGTGGGGGTGGGAGGAGGAGAGGGAGGATGGGGAGCGAGGGGGAGGGAGAAGGAGATGAAGTGATGGTCAGACGTATGCAGGGGGGTAACCGTGAGATTGGAGCTGGAGAAGTTCCTCAGGAAGATCAGGTCTAGGAGGTTGCCTGCCTTGTGGGTTGAGGGAGAGTGTTGTAGGGAGAGGTCGAAGGAGTGGAGTAGTGGTAGGAAGGCAGCAGACTGGGAGGCCTCTAGGTGGATGTTAAAATCTCCCAGGAGGATCAGCGGGGTGCCATCCTCAGGGAAGGAGCTGAGCAGGGTGTCTAGCTCATCCAGGAAGCTTCCCAGGGGCCCCGGGGGATGATAAATAACAACAATATAGAGGTTAGTAGGGTAGGTGATAGAGACAGGATGGAATTCAAAAGTGGATATAGACAGGTCAGGGAGGGGGAGAACAGAGAATTTCCAGGTGGGGGAGATCAGTAGACCAGTACCACCACCACCGGCCAGATCGCCAGGGGGTGTTGGAGAAGGAGTAGGAGGACTAGAGGGCAGCAGGAGTGGCAGAGTTGTCTGGTGTAATCCAGGTCTCTGTGAGGGCAAGGAACTGCAGGGATAGGAGGGAGGCATAGGCGGAAATGAAGTCTGCCTTGCGCGTAGCAGACTGGCAGTTCCATAGCCCCCCTGTGACCGTGAAGTTCTCACAGGGGGTCAGCGGGGGTAGCAGAGGTTAGAGAGGTTCCGTTGTCGAGGGGGGCCACGTCGCTGGAAGCGCCTTCTGAGGGGGAGAGAGCAGACTGGAATGGGGAGCTGACTCATAAACAAGGAGGGAGCGACGCGTCGCTCCGAGTGTACCAAATTAGCAGTTGAAAACCTGAATCGAATAACGCACTGATAACACAGGTTCACAGTCAGTAATAATACAATAATCGCAATCGCTAAGCCCAAGTAGCCAATCTATCAATTCTAAGAATCAAAAAGCGGCAGATAAAAACCTAACACAACCTAAAAACAAAGAACAGTTACCACACAGGGAAAAGTTTAAATCTAACGCGGTATGTAATTAGCAAATGAACGCAGATACTTAGCCAACTCTAGCGGGACGGATTTCGGCAGTTCTACGCACCTGGACGAATTATACACTTACACTGCACATCTGCTCCATTTACATCTTTCGTAACTTTGACAGGTTTTCTTTTTTTTTTTTTACAGCATGCTGTAATCCAAAGCCTCTCTTATATGCCCATGTCCCCCGAGAGGTTCCACGAAAGATTCCCCCAAGAGCTTTGATAGCACTGAGACATAGTATGGGAAACTAACAGGTTTAAAAGCCGCCAATAGAGAGGGACACGCCCATGGTTGTATCAGGGCTATTGCTCCTGTTGAGTGTGAAAAATAGTCACTGGCTCAAATGCATGTGTTTCAGCTGCAGTGCTTCTTATATAGTACAAAGGTTGACTTCAGGATTGGAAGCCAGGCGTTTTGGTAAGATGAGGTTAATATTTACCTTTTTTTCCACTTTGATATCGGAAGAAAGATGTTTACGTTGAAAATTAATGTGGTGGACATTTATTTTTAGGGCTCCAAGCAGTGAAGCTGGTGGAACCCTATTGTATCTGTTAGAATTATTATTATTATTATTCTTATTATTTGTCTCTGCTAAAAGTGTCTGAGGCTCAACAACCATAAGTCCTAGAGCAACCAAATTTAGCAGGTGGGTTCCTATGGCCCCCCACTACTCAGGCACTATAAATCACCTATGTCAGGCAGATGGTGGCGCTATAACAAAGGGTCATGCGTAAAAGGCCATAACTCCCACACCATAAGTTAGATCAACACAAAACTTCATCGACCTATGCATCTGAATGTGCTCTACAACTTTGCTATTGGGACCACCTATGTCCGCCATATTGTTTGCCCGCCATTTTGACCTTTTTATTAGTTGGGGTGCGGAAGAGCTGTAGCTCCAAATCTAAAGTGTTATGACATCTTCTTTACGGCAAGCGTCTAGAAGACATCCATGGTGATGCAAGTAATCCAACACCGTAGGTTCTAGTTTTTATCAGTGAGGGGAGGGTCTGAACGTCGGGGAAGCAATGGAAGACAGTGCCAGCCAGAGTGCATGCTAGGCTACTAAAAGTTTGTTAGTAAAAGCTTTTTGAGAGGATGAATAATTACTTTACTTTGGCATGGATCCATTTGAAGACAGTATCGGGTGAGTTCATTTAGTCTTTGAATCTGTCATTATGCTGAGAAATAGCTAAACCATTTTATTGATAGGTTTTGAGTTTCTGTGCAAACGCGCGAAAACACGCTGGTATAATACAACAATGACGGTAATGCATATATAGTCAGCTTCGTTCCGTTGCTACCATAACATAACAAACTATCTTGTGTCTGCAGCTGCAGTTTCTCGCTGCAATTACTAATATTGAATATAAACAAAAGACTCAATTTATTCTGTAGTAAATAATACTACTTAAATAAATAATACGGTACTCTGAGCGCAGTACGCTGGTAGCAAGGATGTTGATATTTCGTTTTTTGCTAATAAAAGTTTGTTAGTAAAAGCTTTTTGAGAGGATGAATCATTTTTTTATTTTTTATTTATTTAACCTTTAATTAACCAGGTTAGTCTCATTGAGATTAGAAATCTGTTTTTCAAGAGAGACCTGGCCAAGAAAGCAGCAGTCGATTACAGACACAACAAAATTTCAACATTTAACATACTATAAAAGCAGACAAACAGCAATGTTCAAAGTTTCACAATCTGGTTAACATGAGTAATCTGTAGTGCAACTAAGGGTCAAAACAATTACAAGTTTCACTTTCCTCCATAACCTTAAGCCTTTTTTAAAAAATCATTTAATGATAAAAGCTCCTGTAAATTAAGTTCTTTCTGGAGCTCATTCCACACAGAAGGAGCTGAGAACTGGAATGCTTTTTTGCCAGCCTCAGTACGAACCTTTGGCACAGACAATAAAACACTGTTTTGTGAGTGAAGTCGGTATTTTCCATTAGTCTGCTGGACAATGTACATGCAAAGGTAAGATGGAAGCAATTTCAATATGGCCTTGTAAATGAAAATATACCAGTGACACAGCCTACGTAATGCCAAGGAGGGCCAGCCCACTCTTCTATAAAGAATACAGTGTGTCAAAAATGTGTAATTTGTGACAAACCTCAGTGCCCCATGATACACCATGTCCAACTGACGCAATGACGCTAAAGGTGCATGCATATATAAAATGTCTCCATAATCTATTACCGGTAAGAAAGTAGTTGAGACTAGCTTCTGTCTCACCTCAAGAGAAAAACAGGACTTGTTTCTAAAATAAAAACCCAACTTAAGCCTAATCTTTTTTACAAGGGAATCTATATGAAACTTAAAAGTGAGACCATCATCTAATAAAAAACCCAGGTACTTATAAGTTGTCACCCTTTCAATTGGTTTATTCTGTCTGGTAACGATACAAGGTAATGTCTGCGGCCCTATCTTTCACCTAGTGAAGAGCATCAACTTGGTTTTATCAACATTTAAAATAAGCTTCAGCTGATAAAGCTGAGCCTGTATGGTATTAAAAGCAGACTGTGGGTCTTCAAAAGCCTTTTTTACTGTTTCTGCATAAGAGTAGATGACTGCCATCTGCATAAAAATGAAAACTGGCATTTGACACGTGTTTGCCAATATTGCTTAAATAAATCGTAAATAAAATAGGTCCTAGGACTGAGCCCTGTGGCACCCCATTCTGTACAGTTAAAACACCAGATGTCTTTCCATCGAACTGGATGCATTGTGTTCTAAGAGGTAGCTTCTGAACCAGGAAACTGCCTGGTCAGAAAATCCTATATTGACTAATCTTTGTAGCATGATGTCATGATCTACAGTGTCAAATGTCTTTGACAGGTCAACAAAAAGGGTGACACAGTGTTGCTTATCCAGTGCACAGATAACATCATTAACCACTTTAATTGCTGCAGTAGTAGTGCTATGCTGTTTTATAAAACCTGATTGGCAATCAGCTAAAATATTGTTGTTGCTTAAAAATCCCTTGATCTGATCACACACCAGTGTCTCCAAAACCTTAGCCAGAATAGAAAGCTTAGAAATAGGCCTGTAGTTATCTAGATTTGAGGGCTCCCCTCCTTTAAACAGGGGCAGAACAAAGGCAGATTTCCATACACTGGGGATAACATTCAATTCAAGAGTGAGATTAAATAGATACGTTAGGGGCTCAGCAATAAAATCAGAAGAAAGTTTCAATAGATAAGGATCCAAGTTGTCAGGACCAGCTGCTTTTTTTGAGTCTATACCTTTAAGCGCTTTGTGTACTTCTGGTAGAGAAAAAGGGGAAAAACAAAAACTTCCCATTCTCTTATTTACAACGGCATCAGTAAATGGCTGATTACCTGATGTAGCCTTAAACAGAAAACCAGAGGAAACAAAATGTTTGTTGAAACAGTTGAGCATTTCAGCTCTATCAGTGACCTTATCAACGCCCTTTACAATACATGACGGCAGTTCATAATTACAGTTTGTACTCAGGGATTTGATTACTTTCCAAAATTTGAAAGGGTTGTTTAAATTTTTAGTTGTGGTTGATGCAAAGTAGTCACATTTTAGCTTCTTAACTAAAAGTGTATACTTATTCCTCAGAAACCTAAATATTAGTCAATCTCACTCTGAACCTGTTCTCCTAGCAGTAGCCCAAGCTTGGTTTCTCATGTGTAATGGCTTAGACAACTCGTCAGAAAACCAAGGATTTTCCCTACCTTTAATCCTATAAGTTCTAAAAGGAGCATGTTTGTTTGAGATTTTCAAGAAATTGTCCCTAAAGAAAGTCCAAGCCATTTCAACATCTGGAATAAGACTGATCCTGCTCCAATCACAATAGTGCAGGTCGTGTAAAAACGATTGTTCCGAAAAATGTTTAAAATTACGTTTTTGGAGAAAACGGGGGTTAGTTTTATGGATCTTAGTGTTGCGTATAGCTGCAATGGCACAGTGGTCACTCAGATCATTAACAAAAATACCAGTCGCAATATATTTGTGCGGAACATTTGTCAGGAAAAGATCAATAAGGGTCGATTTCTCTGGACATTTCTGATTTGGACGTGTTGGGCCACTTATTAATTTCGACACCTCTACTCTTAGAGCAAGCATTTCAAATTGTTTGCACGCACTCGTACGGAAATTGCTTTTGACATAAATAGCTACACCACGTCCCCCTTTGGGTCTGTCAGTGCGGAACACGTTGTAGCAATATATATGAATGTCTTTATCAGGAACCGACTTGCTCAACCAAGTTTCAGATATCACAATTATATCAGCATCAGTTGATTCAACCCAAATCCTTATCAGGTCTATTTTCGGAACGAAACTACGAACATTAAAATGTACTATACCCAGACCCGATGTACTTTTAAAATCTGACAGAGTTTTCAAACATTTTAGACTTAATTGGGCCAGGGTTTGGTTGAACATTTCCGGATAAAAGCAACAGTAGAACAATTAAGCTTCTCAGTTTAGTGTGCTTAAACATCACTTTTTCGGCATTTAATTTGTCCACAAAATCCAAAACAGAGTCTTTCGATACAACAAAGTAGTCATTCAAAAGCAACAAACTATGAAGATGATGTAGGATTTCCGATTTGTTTGTTGGCTTGACGACAGACATGGCATGATGAAATACTGACTCCGTGGTAGTCAAAGGGAAGATCATCCGCGAAAAACGCTCGTGATTGGAACTACTCACCACATTCTGCTCGCTACGGACGGTCAGTAGATAGTATATTATTACCAGGAGAGCTTTCATCTTGACTGTACTTCGACCCACTGATTTGAGTTGTGAGCTCAAACGCCAGGATTGCCAGATGCGCTCAAAGCGGATTTCCAGGCCGTGGTGTGCACTATACGGGTTGCCAGATAGCCATAGTCTTTGATCACAGAGAGACACTGTGTGGGTTGCCAGGGCACTAGGACTGGATTGCTTGTTGCTCACAAAGAGCCGCGAAGTGTAGGTAGAAAGAAGATTCAGCTGACCAGGAAAAAAAAAAACTTATACTGATGTGCAGGCCAGCTTCCTTCATAGACAACATCAGTTGGCAGCCATGGAGAATGTTGACAATGGAACAGGGGCTGGGAGATGGTGGTCTAGCTGATCAGAACAACTCCAGGGAGAGGCGCTGAAGCCACTCTTATGCCACTTACGATGGCATTTTGAATCATATAATCCACAAGCTTTTCTTTTGCAGACTTTGTCGCACAAGGGCCCTTTTGCTAGGCCTTGTTTGGTGGTCCTGTTTACAAGTTTGGGCAGCAAGCCAAAAATAATGCATCAAGACAAACTTTTCAACATATTAAAAATAAAATAAAATCTATTCTTCTGCCTATAATTTAAAAATAATTGGTGTGAAAAATGAAAAATGAGTACAATTAACTTACAAAACACTTACAAACACTGGACTGCAAACTCATTACTTTTCTTTGGCATGGATCCATTTGAAGACAATATCGGGTGAGTTTGTTTAGTCTTTGAATCCGTCATTATGCTGAGAGAAATCGTATTCTCAATTTAATCTCTAAATTGACTGTAAGCTTAGGGTTGTAACTCGGTAGCTGTTTCGTAGGTGACTTAATGCACTCGTCATATAACTATTGCTTGTATTTTTGCATAGACTGCGTTGTTGATGCTTGAAACTTAAATGATACTGATTCGATATTCGGTACCTAACGAAACTGAAATTACCTTAAGAGAAGAGAAACATAATGTCCACAAGGGTTGACCTTATTTTCGAATTTCGAGGTTTATTAACAACCTTTAAGTTGAAGCCTGTTCAACATATTAATAAGCATAGGCCTATAGTGTTACAACACTAAACAATAGAAAAATATATTAAATATATTTAAAAAATTTAACCATTGTAAACTAAATAATCTTTAAACAGGTCTTTCACTTTTAAATAAATCTAAAAACAGCATATTTTAATAACAATACAGCATCTTCCTACAATAAAATATTTACAAATGAGAACACCTATTGCTACTGAAGTGAACTGAGTCGAAGCTTGCGCTGTATCAACGAAGTGAATGCGCAAGCGCACGTCACCTCACTTGGAAACCTTAGTTGCTACTGCCATCTAGTGAAGATTCTGACAAATCACACTTTTAAAACTCTCAATCAGTAATGCGGGAGACACATTTCCCTGGCTTTTAGATTTGACACAAAACTATCGAACGTCTAATTCTAATACCGAACCGTTTCTTTTTCTTTTTTTTTTTTAATTACAGAAAAAGTTCTGAAGTTTCGGTATACTGTGCAACAGTACGTCAGACACATATTCCAATCCATTGCTCAGTTTTAGTTGCAGCGCGGAAGCGGTGCAGCTTTACATACACGCCGGACCATCTAAATGCTGTTTTATACTTTAGCTTAGTCTGCATAGTTTCCGTTGGGTGCGGCACTCGCGAAGGGCCAAACCATTTGTGCGGCATATTGCACAGGTTGCACAGGCCACGTAATTAGATTTTGTTACTGACCGTTATAGTTCAAAAGACAACACCTTCATTCATATTTCCAAACCTACTAAATACTGCACCAATGACCACAAAAATGCTCAGCTAGATGTAACTTGTTGCAACAAAGACATTCACCTGACAAAAGCGCTTTTAGTAGCATATTTAACGGTTTTGTGAATCAACTGTTATAACCTGTTAGTCAAAGTCGTATGCCAGTGACCTCATGTCAGCAGTCAACCAATCATCTTCTTTACGGCGAATGCGGGCACTGGTTACTAACTACGCGCTTTTAATTTCTTGAGGAGTTCTGCCTCTTCAATGTGGCCGTGGTCTGCAACCGTCGCACGTGCCGCACATTGCCCACGACCCCCACACAGACCCATTTTTACATGTACTATGCAGAAGTATAAAACAGCCTTTAGTGTTACGACATAGTAAAGGCCTTTACGACTAGCGGCTAGGAGACATCCATGGCGATGCAGAAGATATGTTGGGCGAAGGTATATGATCACGAGGACAAAACCATTTAAAAATCACTCCATAGGGGGCGCGATAATGCCAATGCTTGGACCCCTCCCAACGCCGCTTGCGGCTTTAATTGATCTTGGGGTTGTTTTTGCATCTATGGGTCCTGAAATTTTTGTTTAGATAAATGGAATCAAGTACTTCAGCAAGGACCAAGACATTTTGGCCAAATATGTATTAGCACCCCTGCTCCAGATACTAGAACTTGGTGGATTGTTGAATATATGGATTGTTCCACAAGACATGCATCCCAAGCACACCCCAAAATCACCCCAAAACCACAAAAAAATATTTAGTATTGTCAATTTTATACTTGAATCCAAATGCTACCTCCTTCTGCCTTATACCCCATTTTAGTATAATTGAGTTTATTGATTAATTTTGCACATTGGCGGATAAATTTAAGTGCCCTGTTCCTCCCGTTTCATTGGTCTTCATGTTCTCATAGATGTCAGTCCTAGCTGCTAGTCACACCATGGCTAGTTTTTGCATGCTATCCCTTCGTGTGCCTCGTTTGTTTTGTGTTGCTGGCTACTACATTTCAAGGGAAAGATTAATCTTTTTCACTTGCTGCTGCCTCTGTGTCGATCTTTGCATCTAGGTCCTGTTTCTAAGTTTGATCCGTCACATCTCTCTGTTCTCTGCCCAACAAATTGCATGGCAACCATCACAGGAAGACTGCACGTGTAATTACCTTTTGGTTATGTGTGTAGGGAAACATAGAATGTGAACGTGTAGATATTGCTCACAATAAATTTCTCCTCAGCGATAACGTGGACACTATTAGGGACCTTTTCCAGTGTTTACTGAGACAGCAGATGCTATTGGGGGAACTCGTTCACTGTGTATCTACCAACCATAAAACAATTAGCATTAGTGATCGACTTCCCCAAACACAGCACATTTGCCACCCAGTACAAATGCATAGCCGATAATTAGTTCAATCCTCACACATTTTATTACGTATCACTCAGTGGAAGGGATGCGCAATTCACCGTGCAGTGAAGATGAATTCAGACATGCTGTGAAATAGAGACTCAATTAGAATTAACATGTTGCTTTTGGAGATGAGCCCCAACTAGAATCAGTCTGAATTCCAAAAGGAAAGACAGCAGTGAATCCATGAAAATCCATTTAGAAAACAGCACTGCGCTTACACTGCTCAAGAATTGGACCCATATGCATCAGTGCTTGGTCACAGTGTCAGATGAAAACCATTCACAATTTGGGATAAAGAACAAAGAAATGGGAATTAACTCATCCCACCCTGTGTCTAAGCCTGCAATTCCAGACTTCCATTGTGTTCTCTAGGCCTTTGCAGACAGTCTTGTTACATTCACAGGTCTTATTGCAGAGTTTTGAGAATTAATGCACACTGTATGTTTTTATGTTCTAGTCTTGTGCTCAGTTTGCACTTTAAATATCAGTCAGTGAAAGAGTTTTATATCTAGCTACCTGCGGTCAAGACATGGAGACTAAAAACACAATAACTGGTTTAGGATGAATTCAGTGATTAGGAACCAGAAAAAAACAAAAAAAACATTGAGATCTCTAAACACTTAATGTGCCATGACCACTTAAAAAATTAAGTTGTTACAATCCCTGTGGCTTCTGTTTGGTGTTTCTACAGTTCCCAGTTCTGACATAAGTTACAAGTTATTTTTACGCATTTCATGAATGCTCTGATCTGTTCTTCTGTTCTTGCAACAGACGTGTTTCGAAATGTTTTCTGCATTACAGAAAGTTCTCAGAAAGCGGAACCACTATTTTAAAAAAATCTTCCTTCCCATTACACCCAAAAGCTCCTGGACACTTACAGCAATTTAATTATTACGGAGTGATGTCACTTGTAGTCAAGTCGAAACTACACCAGTCGCTCCTTACCAGTGTAATGTATGCATTAGAGTATGTACAGGCACTTGACTGCCTACTCTGTCACTGAAAGCAAGTGACCGGCCAATCATGCTGCCGACATCACTCCATTTTAATTTTTTTGGTGGGGCAACCTCATGTATTTCTGAAGCCAGTGTAATGGCTTTGTGTTGACTCACTCACTCACTCACTCACACATGGGTTTCTGCAGTGCCTGTGAGTTATTACAGCCGTCATCGGTTATAAACTGCTCCAAAATGTGCCAACCACGTATGCCAAATTTAGACAACAAGAAAGGGTTTGTTTAGACAACGGTTCATGGGTTTGTGTAGATTTTTCTTCCCAGCAATGGAGTGGTTTTTATTGTACTGTCTTCTTTCTCTCAGACCCCCTCTCTCACTATCTTGGTCTGTTGCTTACACACACACACACACACACACATAGGGACAGCTCTATCCCTCCTGATGTCCTAGGCGAGATTTCCAAGTGGAAAACCTCTGGGGGGGGGGGGGGGGGGGGGGGGTTTGCAGGGATTGCACTGCACCTATGTGGGAGGAATGGGGGGGGGGTCGATAGTGATTGTGAAATGGGGCAGATAGTGATTGTGAAACGAAAGCATAGATTTTTCCCCCCTTCTGTTTGATGCCCCCCCCCCCCCCCCCGCCACAGATGGATAGTGTCCTAGGTGACCATCTTTGTAGCCTATACCTAGACCTCGTATGCACATACACACACACACACACACTCACACAGAAAAGTGCTGCAGAAAATCTGTTAATGTGGAAGGTAGATCACTTTTGAAGTTTGGGAACATGCTGGAAATTTCTTCAAATACCAATAAATAAAGAAACAATGGCAAAGCATTGCTATGTCACCATACTATATATAATATAAATCACGAAACCAACATTTGCCCCTGGTCAATGCATGGCCAGTGGTGCAGACAGCACAACACTGTAAGGCTTTTGTTAGTTCTGTCTTGGTTTTGACCCTGTTTCTTTTAAATCAATATTTGGACTAACTCAAGCACAGCCATTACAAGTTTGTTTTGAAAACAATGTTTGCATAGTAACCATTCCAGAGTACTAAAACGAAATAATCTTTTGTATTCTCCCATTAGTGTTCCAGACATACGTAATTTTATTTTAATTTTTATTTTTTACCATGATGGTGACAGTCTACAATTATATACAAAAAAAGATAGGGACTATTTATTACTAAAATAAATATTTTAAGGAACTTTAGTATACATTGCATATTGGTGTTTCCTCCCCACCATCTCAAACAGATATTTTGGGAAAAAAATGTATTTGTTTACAGGAAATATTCAACAAACAACCTTTTCACAGCTTTTCTTACAGAAGAACACTGTTCATGAACAGATCCATATGCATATTCTCTGATGCAGATGTAATGGAGAATTGCAACTCACAGCCAATCTTCACCACACAACAAGTATGATTATCTAGGAATTCCAGGAGCTCTCAGTTGCTCTCTTGTGATAATGTCACCTTTATGCAGCAAATTAATGATCTTGCTTACCTCACCCTCTCTGTTGCTCTCACTATTTATAGTAGCTGCGTTGTATAAAAAACAGCTCGGGTTTTCTCTCTCCATGTTTTGTAATTTAGTTTAAGAAATTGCTATAGCCTGGGAGTGTAAGGGAAATTACATGCCTTCGGACATGTGATTACGTTCTGAGGTGAAGCAAAGGTTTTCCAGAATTTCGTAAGAATGGGGGAGCAGTGTTCAAAAGCACTGCAACGGCAATTATGGGAAGATGGTAGAACTCACATTCCTACATTCCTGCTGCTTTGACACTGGAAATATTTGAAAAACATTTTTGATAAGCAAATTTCCTCTGCATTTCTAACCCCAAGTGCTAAACTGAAATGACAAGATCTACTGTAGATGTTAGACCACAGGCATATATAAGTCAATAATTACCTGAATGTATGTGTTTTTATTTAAATCAATCAATAGACACGCAACACCTATAATAAGAATCCGTTACACTGGTACATTACAGAAAGAAAGATTCACTTTGACTATTCGGCATAGAACAATTAGACCAGATTATAGTTCTCTTTTTGGCTTACACCATATTTCAACACTGCTTCTGTCACAGTCCCTGGAAGCCAGAGACCTGTTGGTACCCCATCCTAGCCCTGCCCATCTTTCCCCTGCTTGGCTTCCCTTCTTTGTTGAGTTGTACTTACCTGATTCCCTTGCTTCAAGCTGTTTCTCGCTTGTTCCCTTGTTAGTCTTTCTATTGTTGTTTTATTGGCTGATTAGGTTTCCTCACCTGTGTCGTTAGTCATTGGTCTCACCTGATTGTTCTCGGTGTTTAAGTTTGCTGTGTTTGTTCAGTCCTTGCCTTCCCGTGTGTCTTCAGCCTGTTTTCTAGTGCCTGTCTATTGTTATTCCTGGTATCTCTTGTGTTTGTTAGTTGTTCTTTCGTGGTTTCCTGTATTATTTGTTTTCCTACAGTGTAGTGTTTTGCGTTTAGTTCTTCGTGTTCCCTCCTGTTTGTTATTTTGGTTCTCCTTATTTAAGGTGTCCCTTTCGTTTATTCCCCATCTCCTGCGTTTCTCTGCGCTTGGTTCCACCTCGCTCCACCATACTTTTCCACATCCACTCCCCTACAGAGCTGATAATACTGACATTCACACTACACTGTTTGTTTTGTCTTTTATTTTTGCAAAATTTGGTTATTTAAAATAAATTTGAACTCGTTTTTTTTTAAATTCATTATTGTGCATCTGTCTTTTTACATTACATTGCATTACAGGCATTTAGCTGACACTCCTATCCAGGTTGACTTTCCCAACTTTTACATAGGCCTAGCATTTACATTTCATCCATTTATACAGCTGGATATATACTGAAGCAAAGCAGGTTAAGTACTTTGCTCAAGGGTACAACGGCAGTATCCTGCCCTTTTTGTACTGGTCCTTGAGCCAGGTTGTGAAGCTGTGACAGTTTCAGCTGCAATACCACCTAATCCTGCTCGCACCAGACCTTTAGTTTACTGTTTGTGGAACATAGTCCATTTTCTTCCGCGATAACCGTGTTAAATGCACCTTTTTTTAAGTCACTTTGGCTGAAACCCATCTGCCCAATAATCAAATTATAAAATCCCAAATTATTGGGGGTTTACATTGTAGCTTAAACAAAATGTTTGTTTAGTCAAAACAACCAAGCCGTGAGTCAGGAACCGTGATTCCCTTATGTCAACAGGCACTCCGCAGCCTAATCCTTCAGACAAAGGAGCGGCACTTGAGTGTGTCAACATCTGGCCAGAACCCACATTCGTGTGAATGCGACCATAGCAGCAATGAGCTGCGTATTATATTATGCGCTGAGACCAAGGACCACAATGGAAATAAGTCTGTGACTTTTTTGTGCTATCCTTGATCATTTTAGGATGCACGACTTGCTGTAACATGTATTTTAATAATTGTCAAATAAACTAAACTAAACTAAACTAAAGCATGAGAATGTCTATGTAATTAGGAGAATAAGTAGGACTGGAGGGGGGGGGGCATGAGAATGTTTATGTAATTAGGAGAATAAGTAGGACTGAAGGGGGGGCATGAGAATGTCTATGTAATTAGGAGAATGCGTAAGACTGGGGGGGGGGGGGGGGGGCGAGAGTGCTGAGCTTGCACATGATTCCCCACTGCTCTTTTGCCTGTGCCTGCGCTGAGCCCTCCCCCGTACATATGAGACTGATTTTGTTACATCATAGCTCCCCTGTCCCACAAGAGTCAAACGCTGGATGAACACAACTTCTCCTGTCCACCTCCCCACGAAATCCCATGCTTATCGCCCACTTGTTCCTGGCTCCAGTTGTTTTGCACACCCACAGTCCAGGGATGTTTCTTGTGTGGGGGCGGCTGTGAGTTTTGGCAGGTTTTTGCGGACACCTTAATCAATCTTGAAAGCAAAAAAAAAAGAAAACCCAACACAACCTCCAAACAAAGAATAGAAAAAAAATGAATCGAAATGACTGCTAATTATTATTGTTATACCCAGTTCTTGTAAAAAATTGTATATCTTGTGAGCCGAATGTTTTGTGTTTGTTAGCAGCCAATAAACCCTTAAAGCTCAACGATCAATTCAATTACATTTTTATTGTATTTTAGCACTTAGCAGATGCCCTTTCCCACCATCTTACGCAGAACTAAATTTTTTCAAATTCATTATAATATCTACTTAAGCAATTCAGTTTAAGTGCCTTTCTTACGGGTACATAGACAGCACCTCATCTGGGAACCAAACCCTAGCGCAAGCAGCCCATTACCCTGTCTTGCAAAGAAGGCGGCCACAATTGAAGTGCTTATTACTGTAAAGTTATTCTACCTCACTATTAATGTGGGAGCTATAGAATGACCAAAGTAATGACTATGATCCCTCATGGTATAAGTTCTACGATAAAAAAAGGAAGAACCTAACAAAAGCCATTCTGGTTCCAGTTTTGGTTGACCGCATGTTTCTTTCCCCTTTTGTTCATGTGAATGTGTGTTGACTCTGTGAAAAATCACTGTGGTCATTCTTGTTTAACTCTGCACCAGCAAGGACTTGTCAACAAGAAACTGAGACCAACACTAACGGCCAGTGTTATTTTGGTTATTAGTGTGAGGGCGTGGTTTTGCTTTGAGAAAACATTTTTGCACCAACATCAGGTGTCTGGGTGCTGCTATGGCAGGAAACTCTGAAGACACAGCAAGTTCTCAAAGGAGAAGTGGCCCGCATGAATCCGGCTAGCCAGTGTGAAACAGGCCAGCCAGTACACACACTGCTTGGGAACTCCTCCTCACTGCCAGCGGACCAGATGTGAGGGAACTGTGAGAGCACCGGGGGGAACGGAACAAAGCACTCGAGATTGAGAGAGAGAGAGAAAGTGGGAGCGCACATCCTACGCTATAATAAAAAAAAAATATTATAATAACAACACTAATATGGATGAGTGGGAGAATTTACAATTCTTCTGTCAGTCCCATGAGCCAATGGCTGAATGCATGTTTGAAGTGCACTTACACATGAACTGTACACCTGTTTGTAGTTAGCCTCAGCTTCCGCCCTATGTAAAACATCGTACATCCGTACGGTACATGTTGATATCTGTACTGGTTTATAGGGAAATAACAATATCATATTGGTTGGGTTGTATTTTGTTATTGCAGTTTCATTGTTACTTTTTTTAAAATTATGTCTTGCTATTTTCTTTATTATTTGATCCTGAACACTTTTACTGTTAAGTCTATTGCTCAGGAGCGATGCTGTAGTTTTTTTTTTTTTTAACATACATTCTGAGTTAGCCAAAATAATGGAGTCAACTGAGGAAATGACTATCTGTAGCTAAGCTGCAGTCTGTGGACTGTTCTTACCGACTGTGTTTTACCACACTCCCTGATTTCCCAACCAAACTTGTAATTACGTTCTCAGACACAAATACCAATTTTGGGCGTATGAGACAACAAGTGGGAGTCTTGGAGTGAATGTGTATTTGGCATTCGGGTCTATGATTTCCTTCTGGGGTGAGGGAAGGGTGGGGGTGGGGGTGGGGGGTGTAGGAATTATTTTATGACCATAGAGCTAGGGTGTGGCAGAGCTGGCCCAATGGTGGGGGGGGGGGGGGCAGGGTTGTACGTGGGGGAACGTGATGTAGCGAGCCCTGGAGGAGGGGGAGCCCAATGGGCTGTTACCTTGTAAATATTATTGTCCTGGACCTTGGCAATAATATAATAATATAATTTTGTCCCAGGCTCGGGACCTTCACCCGACAACCCTGTGGCAGAGTCAAGAGAATGCCAATCAACACAGTGAAAAGCTTGCATTCATATATCAGGCTGGCTGTTGGTACGATACATATGAAATTTCAGGGACTTCCTGGGGAGCTGATGAAAACTGTTTTCTTTCCCACTTGAAATCAACAATTCTTTTGTGGAAACGAAAAAGCAGAACAACCACATTCACCCAAAAAAAACAAAAGAAGCACGCCGGCTGCTAAAGTGGTCAGCAAGCTTGGGAAATGCGGGAAAGACTGCCAGAGATCGGAGAAGCGCCTTGCCTGAAGGAGACGCGCAGTGCAACAGAATGGCCACTCACGCTGGACAGCAAGGTCACGACCATTGCCTGGAAATTGGTTAGCTGTTCCAAAATGTTATTTTTGTGTCGTGTTCAGCTCCCTTTCATCCCCGTTCCACCAAAATAAATAAATGAGGCACCGAGCCGCAGTCAGCCAAACCACTTCCCTCTTTGCCCACTCCCAGCTGCAGCAACATGGCACACAGGCAAAACACGACCCCCCCCCGCCACCCCCCCCCCCCCCCACCCACAAGTTCCTGGCCAACCACAGAAATAAGCGTGACCGAGGGTCGGCGGCATCGACGGACACCGGCCGTAAACAAGCTGCGCAGAGGGTGCGCAGAGGGTACGCAGAGGGTGCGAGAGTGTGCGCAGAGGGTGAGCAGAGGGTGAGCAGAGGGTGAGCAGAGTGTGCGCAGAGGGTGCGCAGAGGGTACGCAGAGGGTGAGCAGAGTGTGCGCAGAGGGTGCGCAGAGGGTACGCAGAGGGTGAGCAGAGTGTGCGCAGAGGGTGCGCAGAGGGTACGCAGAGGGTGCGCAGAGGGTGCACAGAGGGTGCGCAGAGGGTGAGCAGAGGGTGAGCAGAGTGTGCGCAGAGGGTGCGCAGAGGGTACGCAGAGGGTGAGCAGAGTGTGCGCAGAGGGTGCGCAGAGGGTACGCAGAGGGTGCGCAGAGGGTGCACAGAGGGTGCGCCGAGCTGACCCTGCGGCTGACATTCGTCTAGGAATCTCAGTCCCCGCCCGGCAACATCTGGAGAGGAGCAGGGGGGCTGATCTCACCAGAGAGGAGGACGAGAACCAAGAAAGGAATTATTGTCCGGCAAAGACCCAGCGGAGGAAGCCGGACCGGAAAGGGAAGGGGGGGGGTGCGGAGGGGGGAGTAAGCAGCACCTCTGGCTTGCCGACAAGGTCAACACCCTTTATACGTGCACAAGCTAGGACTTTGTGAAATTTATCCTCCTTTTGAAAGAAAAAATTTAAAAAAAAATAAAAGTTTACTGCTTTCATTGAGTACAGTCTAGTCAGCCAAGATGAGACTGAGAAGCATCTGCGAAGCACATGGTGTGGTACTGCTAGCCATCCATCTGCGGTCCTAAATATAATTTTATAGCTCTGTGCCAGCACTTAAACATGGGGTAGACCTATAAGAAAGGGCAGACATTCATTAACTTGCTAAAAACATGCTCTGTGGCCTCGTGATCAGTCGTACCGTTGACACAGAAATTCTTATGTTGATTAAAAATGATATCTGCATGCAGTCATTGAAATTGTCTTGGTAGCAGGATTAATGTTTTACAGCTATCATCTTGTAAATGATGCATGCACATTATAGAAACCTGATGCATGTGGCAGGTACTATTATCTCCAAATTTGATGTTCGCTTAATTGTTTTTGTGTTCACAAAGACTAAAGCAGCCCAAGGATCAAACAATTTTTACAAGAGCAGTCTTTATATCATGCACTCAACAGGGTTGTTTTTGGGGAGGGAACACATGTCACATGTGTTCCATGGTTCCTCTCTGGAGTGTTCTCCCTCTCTTTCCCATTCCCTGACCTGTCTTTCTGACACACACACACACACACACACACACACACACATACACACAAACACATAGTTATTGTGATTGTTTCTTTTAAATTTGGACTTGGTTTGGGATTTTAGCTGTGGGCCCTGGAGATCTTTTTCTTTTGCCTGCACGATTGACTGGCAGTACTTGTACATAGATGGGCCTTGGGTATGTTATCATGTCACACATGTGAAATACTTATGAAGCAGTTGCAGCTGCATATTTTAATTTACTCAAATAAACAATGTCATTACATATTAAAGCAAGCATTTCTGCTGGACCGATCACAGGAAAAGTCATGATCTCTAACCATACCGTGGAGATTGTGTCACAAACACAACACATGATGACACTGGACGGAGTGCAGCACAGTGGGTAAGGAACTGGGCTTATAACCGAAGGGTCGCAGGTTTGATTCCCGGGTACGACACTGCCGTTGTACCCTTGAGCAAGGTACTTAACCGGAATTGCTTCAGTATAAATGGATACAATTAAAAAAATTTGTGTAAGTCGCTCTGGATAAGAGTGTCTGCTAAATGCCTGTAATGTAATTATTTCAAAGGTGCTTGCGGTGAATTTTAAACTGAATTTACTCTCGCAGAACTGCACATTCTGCAAGGCTCATGATGCCATGATGAAGTGAAACTTCCCACTCTGACTGTTGGTTGGGTCAGAAAGGTTAGGGTTAGTTATATTGTAGTATATATGTCATTTTAGGTTGAAATATATTTCTCCTGAACCAGCCCATGTGTAAATGTTCAGAATTCAAACAAACGAAGATTCAAAACATCACACCCATTTGGCCTTTTGTCACTGGGTGTGGGGGGGGCTTCTCCTTATGTTTTACTCATGTACTTCCCAGATTTTCCGCACATGTTCCAAATGTGACTTCCTTTTGATGCATGAAGTGAACCCTCTTACACGTTCTTTGTGGTGATTTCAAGAAGATTTTAAGCAAGTGAAGAGTGGTCTAATTAAAAACATTGAAATACATTTATTTTTGTGGCAGACACATTTTATCCAAAGCAACATATAATTTGGCAAGATGTGGCCTATTAAGTGAACAGGAAGGGGAACAGAAAGAGAAATACAGGAATACACTCACTTGCTGAACCACAGACAGGCCTGTAGCACAGTAAAAACAGCAGATGAAAAATAGGGCTAAAATAAAATCATGGCATGCGCTAGATATCCTTTCATGGAGCACACACAACATTGCATCATATTACGGTGTGTATAATGCCTAATAAATTACCCGACAACTTCTATTTACAAGAAACCATAGTAAACAGAGATATTAGATCCAAGTGATTTGCATGAAATAGCAGAAAAGAAATGGGGAACTGTTCGCTGGGAAATGCCAATTTGAGAAGGAACCTTCCTTTGTGATATATTAAGTAAACCAAAAGTTAGGGAGCAATACCAGCTCACCAGGGCAGTGCCGTACACTTCCAATTCAGGCCAAGTGGGACTGGACAATGTAATATGGTTAAACATACAGAAAAATATGAAAGATAGGAAAAAGGGTTGGGAATCGGAAGGGATATGAAAGGGATAGGAAGTGGAGCAGCCTTTGCAACACTGTAATTTGAGTTAGTGAGAGAGCAGGGGAAGTACTATTCTCCATCCGTCTTCTGAACCGCTTATTCCTGGGCAGAATCATGGGGGGGTGGGGGGGGGGGGGGGGGGGGGGGGGGTTGGCTGAAGTCTATCCCAACATGCATTGTGCCAATAGATATACACCCTAGGAAGGTCTCAAATCCATCCCTGGGCCCACACACCATTCACACACACACACACACACACTCATACCTGTGAGCTGCTCTCCAACTAACCCAACCTGTGTGTCTTTGGACTGTGAATGGGAGCCGGAGTACCCAGAGGAAACCCACGCGGACACCTTCTTGCTGTGAGGCTACAGTGTTATTCACTGCAGCACTGTGCCACCAAGTAGCATTCTATTAATCTATGCATTTGCTCATTAGCTAAATGGGTGAAATCGTCTGAGTAATTTATTAGTTAAAAAAAGACTATGTTCATGAAAATGTTCTGATGAATTGCCAATCAGTTATTTTTCTGAAAAATGACTTTATAGGACATGACACCATTCTACACAATGCGTCCTTGTACACATTTATTGTGTAGGTCTGACATTTGTTTCAGGAGTGACCTTGTTAACTTTATTTGCTTACTTTATGCATCTGAATACTTAATGTGCAAACTTACTTAGCAAACAAATCAGATTCTGATTTGTTCATATTACATTTTCTAACATGACCAGCAAATAGACTGACTTGCTAGCTAACTCTAGATCTCATGGTTCTACTAAAATACTTGCATTCTGCTCTTTTTAAAGGGAAACTTAAAGACATCACATGGCTTTGGTCTGAGAAAGGGATGATATTAAAACAATGAAGGTGACAGTTCAAAAAAGAGGATCAATGATGGATTTATTCAGAGGAGGGTGCTGTTGGTGACTTGAATGGACTGCATTTATACAGTGCTTTTATCCAAAGCGCTTTACAATTGATGCCTCTCATTCGCCAGAGCAGTTAGGGGTTAGGTGTCTTGCTCAAGGACACTTCGACATGGCCAGGCCGGGGTTTGAACTGGCAACCCTCCGACTGCCAGACAATCGCTCTTACCTCCTGAGCCATGTTGCCCCATGTCTTATAGGTTTTCTGTCAGCAAACACATGCATGTGTGCACACACACACAAACAGACACACACACACCCTGATAGTGTTATTGTAAAGTCACAGGCTCAGTACAAAAAATAGTACAAGTCATTTCTGGTTCCCTTTCAAATCGCAAACTCAAGTCACACATTTCATAATGTATCATTTTTTCCACCCAATGTTCTGAAGAATCCTTCTGCTTTGCGCAAGTAAACATTCAAAGATTATAATGGTGGATAGTGCAGCAACTGAAAAAAATGAAATAACAAAAAAACAAAAAAGCAATCCACATAGCATAGCACTAAGAAAGAAAAAGAGGGAGAGCGTAGACCTCTTTTTGATGACAAGGGAGTGTGGTATTTTTAAACCGTGAGTACCTATAATTATGGGATTAGCTGAATGTGCATTCAGGTTTGAATGTTTTCCTGTCTACTTCAGATAACACCTTGGCATATGCATTTAGTGGCACAGTCATGAACTTTCTGCTATTTGCCCTTGGTTTTATCGAAGACCCTTATGTTGATTTATTTTAATTGTATTATTTAGCACTAATTCTGAGTGAGAATAGGAAAAGAGTAGCAAAAATAATAATAACATATAATAATAATAAAAGCAAGAATGACAAAAAAATGAGAGAAAGAATATACATATTTCTATGTTAACACTATGTGCTTCATACAGTATGCATCAACCATATTTTAACATGCATATGCATTGACATGGGAAAATCCCTATTGAAAAATCAAAGCTAAACATAACAAAAAAATGTATTCATGAAGATGGGCATGCTACTGGCTCAGGAGTGTTGTTGGAGGCTCAGACAGATGTGAATTACATTTAAAGTGATCATAGCCATAGCAATTCATGGCCAATATGATTTTTTAAGGAAAAGCAATACTTTTACTCTGCATCTTTCTGCAAGCTCTGTGGATGTCTTATTTTTTTTTTTAAATTTTCTACATGTAAACTGTAACTTCTGTAAAGTTAGATATAACACCTACAGTATATACCAAAAATGACTAATTTCACTCGACTGTTGCCTTACCTTTAAGCCATACCACCACGCACTCTGCTCCTGCCGACTGGCTGAAGCTAAGGAAGTGTGGGCTTGGTTAGTACTTGGATGGGAGACCACCAGGGAATACTGAGTTGCTGCTGGAAGTGGTGTTGGTGGGCCAGCAGGCCAGCAATCTTCCCTATGGTCAAATAAACCCCAATGCCCCAGTGCAGTGATGGGGACACTGTGCTGTAGGAGATGCCGTCTTTTGGATGAGACGTTAACCAAGGTCCTGACTCACTGTGGTCATAAAAGATCCCATGACATCGCAAAGAGTAGGGGGTTCCCCAGTGTCCTGGCCAAAATCCCAGATATGGCTCTCACAAAAACTTGCCACCTAATCATCCCCTGATTCAATTGGCTAAAAAAATGTGCTCTCCCTCCAGTGGAGCTGCTCAGTGGCCAACAATAGAGGATTGTGGTTGTACTGGGCAGCTCCCAGGTATGAATGTGTATGAGTGTGAAGCACTGCGTTCCTGCAAATGAGCATCCGTGCTCAGCGAACCTACCCTGGGTAAATAATTTTTTTACATTTTAATTATCATGGTTTTCCTAGTTATTGAGCGCTTGTCTATGTGATGTTATGTATGTGATGTTATGTGTTAAAAGTTTTGTGTTTTATTGTGAAGCACTTCGCAACCCTGGTTTTGAAATATGCTATTTAAATAAAGAATGATGTACTTCCATAATTACATAATTTTGGAGGGTACTGTATGTTCATTGACACAAGCAACAGGCAGTTGCAAATACTGTAGATTGGGAAATTGGCTTCCTCTTCCTATTTGTAATGCTTCATGTGATGAGCGTGCGTGTGTCCTTACTTCATTTTGAGGGAACACAGAAAGTCACAAGAATGTCACTATACCCGCCAGCTACGCCCCTATGCCTGAATTCAATAATTTGGTCACATGGGCATTATATAATTGGAGTACAGGAGGTGGGCATAGAGGGCACTAAGAAAGGAATGAAGGATGAGCTCATGCTTCTGCAGGGAATGTGAGTGTTCATTCACAACAGCAGCCATTAGAGTGGCTAATGATCACATACAGCAGTTAATTTAAAAACACATGTTAATAGGTAATGTATTTTTCACTTATTTATAACAAACACAGTACAAAAAGAAATTATATCTGATGAAAAACATGTTTTCAGCATACAAAAATGCCAAGGTACTCACACATATGAAGCACTGTCTATAAGTCATTCATTCAAACTGGAGAAATCTAGGCTTGCCATTGAAAATATTGATATCAAAATTACACCAAGTTACCATGCAAGAAACAATATTGGCTATCTTTCCAATGCAATGCTACCCAGTGTTTCCTTTGTAGAATACATCTTGTGTGTGCACCTGGACACGTCCTCAGTGGTGTCACCTGGAGTCATCGGGTGTTTCGGGTCTTTCAACAATCAGATTCCCTTACCCAGGCGACCCAGCCGGGATCGGTCAAGTCCCGGCTTGTGTGCAGGTAGCACTACCAAACCCATGGATCACCTCTCCTGATCCACAGCTACCTTGAGGCAACTTTGGCCGCCCCGGTGACCAACTTTATGAGCCTTGGCTCGCTGGCCCCTGTGATGCCTAGCATATTATAGGCCCTGCAGAGGGACTGTCCAGCAAACCCTCTGCATCCCACCTTGATGGGCTCGCACTTCGCACGCCACGCGTTGGCCTCCTCAAAGCGGTCCTCCCACGAAATGTCTGGCCTCAGATTTTTTACAGCGACATTCTTCTGAGAACGTGACTAAATTGTTTAAAGTGACTTGCCATCTTTGTACATTGAAAATGTGTTTTTCATCAGATACATTCATACACCTATGTGTGTTCAAGCTTTTTGCACAATAGTCATAGGAAATAGTGCTGGAATTATTGTGCACTGTTAAATCTGTGTAAAAAGCCACAGGCCAGGAAAATGTTTGTCATAAGGCACGGTCAGATCTTACTGAATTGCTTGGAAAAGTTCTGTGGTAAACCTCAAGGAGCACACTTATTTTTGAACAGTAAATACATTCCATGTGGGTTATGATGCTGAAATTGAAACCTGAACATTTAAAGAATTTACATTATTCGCTAAACTTAAACAATTTTTTACACAGAACACAGTTATTGAATCCACTTTTATCAGAAAATTTTGTTAAAATGTAATTAAAATCAAGTTTTCATTTTTAAATCCAACCAATTTATGAATCAGTCATAAAAATGTATGAAACCTATTTTTGAACAGTTGGTAAGTTCCACATGAGTGTTCAGCAATCTGTTTTGCAATAAAGAAGCGTGTAATTTGACTATGTATTTCTATTTACTGCGAAGTAAATAACACACGCACATGTCCAAACAAGCTAAGGTAAAAACTGCACAGCCAGCAAGTAGTGTGCTAATCTGTTTCTTTTTCATGAACACAGGCAGATATATTTTTGCAGATAGAGCAGCTTTTGTTGAAAAGTACAGCTATATTTAGCTTAGGAATTAAATGTGTTGCATCTATTTACGTTTTCCAGGAGTAATGTACCGCAGGCAATGAATGGAACACCAGACCCTGAAAAACTGAGTTTAAGGACAGGGCACAGCAGCACCGGGCACACACATTGGTGAAATGAGAAATTAATAACACGCAAACCTGCACGCAACACATCAGTTGCAGAGACAAGTAATTAGAGGACAACTTGACCATTTTGCTGAAGCGGAAAGTCCAGAGGTCAGAGAGTGAAAGTCTTGCCGTGTGTTTATTCCACCCAGGAACTCAGTCAGCAGATTTCAGTAATTAGCACTACCTCCTGGCTGAAGAATTGTGTGTTAGCAATCCAGGCGGTTTAAACAAAATACTGGGGGGGACTTTTACTCTATGAACCTGGATTGTTCACCTCTGCCATTTTGATTTTAAGACTACATATCAGAAATGTATAAAATCTGCAAACCTATCACATCATGTCACATGGGTATTTTTGCACAACTATTTTTGTCAAGACTGATGTATGGTGTCCTTGAGATAATGAAGATAATGATAATAGGTAATGGAGTAAAGGGGGCTGTATTTAATGGGAGGGACAAATGCTGAATTTGCTCAGCAATGTGGCCCAAATTGGAAGCATGTATCTCTTTTAACTATGGTTCTTCATGGTTGGAATGGCTGCTTAGAGAATTTTTTTTTTTGATAAACATGGCAAGAGACATTCTCTGACCAGCTGAACTGACTGATTGATGTCCAGAATGCACTCCACAGGGTTGATGTCAATACCTTCTCCATTGGTCAAATTCAGGAAATTAATTCAATTCATGAATTCCGTTCAATTCATGAGGATCTTCTATGGGGATTTTTCAGTTAATTAATTTAATTTCAGTTCCTGATTGAACTGAATTGAAAAGGGACTGATCCCATCCCTGACACAAAGCTTTTAGGAGGGAGCAAATCTATTTAGGAATAGATTTAATTATTTCTAACTTTGTGGAAACATATTTTAGTATTTCAGAAAAATAAATATTTATTTTGTGATTGTGATTGTTGTAATTATTCATATATTACAAAATACCAAATAGCTACTTGTCTTTTACATATGATAAAATGAAATCACTATGATTTTGACATATTTTAATGTATGGGAGTTATCCTCTGCTATGTGTGTGCTGAGAAAAAGGTATCAAGCAGTTTTTTTAAGGTGCCTCAGGGTCAGAGGATCATTTTTTTTTTTTGGGGTGGGGGGGGGGGGTTAGATTAATGCTTAATGGGGTATAATGCTACCATTGGAGACCGAAATGTAGGCAGTGTTGTTGGACTAAACCACCGAAACACATTCAAAAGTAACTCGGCACATTCCATGAACATGATAATAAATAACATTCTGTAAAGCACCCTTCATGAAAATTTCCACTCATTCAGAATGGGAGTAACTCACCATGACCACCTACAATGTATACATTCAATTTTGGCATTCAGCAGTCCCTCTAACATTGACTACATTTTAAAAATGCAGTCTGTTTATACAGCTGGATGTTTACTGAGGCAATTCAGTTCAAGAACCTTGTCCAAGGGTAGAACAGCAGCACCCCCGATAGAGAATTGGACCCACAGCCTTTGAACTATGCAGAGGTGGACAGTCCAGGGCTCATGCATTTCTTCCACCCATGAATTCAGCCAACTGAGTTCTACATTGCATTTATTGAGCAGACGCTTTTATCCAAAGCGACGTACAAAAGTGCACATCATGGTCATTGGAAAACTATGAAACACAGGCTCAATAAGGCACAATAAGTTCTACCTCCTGGTTGAAGAATTGTGCCAATTAGCCAAATCCAAGTGATTGAAACAAAATACTGGGGAGGACTTATACTTTCTGAACTTACTGGGATTTTTCACCTGTGGAATTGTGAGCGACACTGCCACTCTGTGTGAAGCCATCCAGTGAAATATAATAATAATAATAATAATAATAATAATAATAACAATAGTTTGTACTTTATCAAATCCCTTAATAAAACAGCAATAAAAAACACAATGGAGGAATACATTTCTGGTGATAGTAAAACTATAACTAACAAAAAATAAAATAAAATAAAAATAAAAGAAGTGTGAGGTAAAGCCCAAGCAATAGCTGCACCAGTAACATTCTTTGGATAGAACATGGGCTGTGTAGAAATCACGTGCGCCCCCGTGTGGTGGGAACTATGACCACTGGCTCTGAGAAATTAGATATCAGAAGGACAGTATTTCAGACATGTTAGGGGTGTGGGCTGAGGATTAAAGCCTTTCACTGCCTCTGTCTGTTTCTCCCTCGCAAAATACTACATGAAAACCTTATTTCATTAAAACTTTTCACTGATGAGCGAGATTTATGCCCCCATGAGTTATTAGAGTGGATTTATATAGATCACATCACACAAAAACACACAAAAAAACGAATGACCCTTTCATTGTTAAATGTGATCCAGCAGAGGCACATAGTGAAAATTAACCGCTTATGCTGTTTAAATAATTTGTATCTGAGATAAAGATAATATATATATTAAGTATTCCTCCGTAAATTCTATTTCTGTATTGTATTGCATGAAAATCTCAGCAATGTCCTGGGTATGTCTGACCCAGGCTAACAGCTTCACCACAATAAGTAAAAAGAACACAAGGGCTAATGCCCACCCCTTTCAGATCACATCCAACCTGTTGTGTGCTTGCTTCATGTAGGGAGGCAGGGACCCCTTTCAATGAGCTTACAATCTCCAATCGGAATAAGACCAATGATTTTGGCAGCTGTGCGTGACCATCAGATTGTTATCTGATGTCATCTCCACAAGCCACCACATGAACGTCAGACACAGAGGCACATGACCCAGAACACCTACCCACTGCCCTGTCACTTTAAACTTCTCCCCACCAGTCTCGGATACTGGACACTCATTTCCAAGAGGGCTCGCTTCAGCAAGAGCGATGTGCCTTCTGCTGTACATAATAATATATCCTGCTTTATTGGCTTGTGTGTTCTGTGGCCGGAACTGAAATTTTTATTTGAAAATGTCCTCACTGAGAACTCTATCTAGCAGTTAAACCTGTAACTTATTTGGTAAAATTGCACATAATACAGTATGTTCTGGATCAGCCTGATAACCCTGTTTCTGGTGTGTCTAATGCGTCATGGCACCGAAATACTGTCATTTTGTGTGTCAATCTGAGTGACTCGTTGTGTGAAGGAGTGTCTTGACACCCTGCAGGGTTCGGATCGCAAACAAATTGACAATGTTATTTTGCAGCCAATAGAGGGCGCCATGCACATTAATGTTGGTGAAGTTTCTGCGCAATGAACATACACACAAAACCAACAGAGGAAACAGAAGAGTAGCACGTTCCTGCAGTGGCGGAGGCTGCAGTTTCAGGACCTAGTATTACATTACATTACATTACAGGCATTTAGCAGACGCTCTTATCCAGAGCGACTTAGACTTAGACAACTTTTACACAGCATTTTCACATTGTATCCATTTATACAGCTGGACATATACTGAAGCAGTTTCGGTTAAGTACCTTGCTCAAGGGTACAACGGCAGTGTCCTACCCGGGAATCGAACCTGCGACCTTTCGGTTACAAGTCCAGTTCCTTACCCACTGTGCTACACTCCGTCCTTGAAACAGTATTGAAACAGAAGGCAATGCATCCCTCCCTTGGCTTTCCAGAAATGGCCTACACATTGGAATTAACGAACTGTGGAGTTATCATTTTGGATGGATACAGTTAGATTCACTTCAGCCCGCTCCAAACATTCACACACACTCTTTTAATCCTGTGTTGCCATTGCAATTCACGGTCCAGTCCTGTAAATCAACCATTTACCATTCAGAACTCAATCGTTCAATCGTTATACAAATTAAATGTCAAGGAACGCCGTTGTATATCATGCCAGTGGAACCATCCAGTGAATTATTCTCTTTCCATTTCTCTTGTTACCTTGTTGCACCTGTTTTAGCGGCCTCTCTTGTTCACATATCTGTAGATCGTTGTGCAGAAACCAGTGACTACATCACCATTTATTTGCCATGGTATTTTTTTTAAACAAATAAGCCGCCATTTTTTATTTTTTACCATGCTCATATGTTAAGCTCATATGTTAAAATTCAAGCTATTACAATAATTATAATGATAATAATGATGATTATAATTAGAATTAGAATAACAGCAACAACAGTAATAATAATAATAATAATAATAACAATATTTTGTACTTTATCAAATCCTTTAATAAAACAGCAATAAAAAAAATACAATGAGGAATACATTTCTGGTGATAGTAAAACTATAACTAACAAAAAATAAAATAAAATAAAAATAAAAGAAGTGTGAGGTAATGTCACTTTAACCTTCTCCCCTCCAGTCTCAGATACTGGACACTCATTTCCAAGAGGGCTCGCTTCAGCAAGAGCGATGTGCCTTCTGCAGTACATAATAATATATCCTGCTTTATTGGCTTGTGTGTTCTGTGGCCGGAACTGAAATGTTTATTTGAAAATGTCCTCACTGAGAACTCTATCTAGCGGTTAAACCTGTCACTTATTTGTTAAAATTGCACATAATACGGTATGTTCTGGATCAGCCTGATAACCCTGTTTCTGGTGTGTCTAATGCGTCATGGCACCGAAATACTGTCATTTTGTGTATCAATCTGAGTGACTCGTTGTGTGAAGGAGTGTCTTGACACCCTGCAGGGTTTGGACCGCAAACAAATTGACAATGTTATTAAGAAGAGTAACAGAAACAGAAGAGTAGCACGTTCCTGCAGTGGCGGAGGCTGCAGTTTCAGGACCTAGTATTGAAACAGAAGGCAATGCATCCCTCCCTTGGCTTTCCAGAAATGGCCTACACATTGGAATTGACGAACTGTGGAGTTATCATTTTGGATGGATACAGTTAGATTCACATCAGCCCGCTCCAAACATTCACACACACTCTTTTAATCCTGTGTTGCCATTGCAATTCACGGTCCAGTCCTGTATATCAACCATTTACCATTCAGAACTCAATCGTTCAATCGTTATACAAATTAAATGTCAAGGAACGCCGTTGTATATCATGCCAGTGGAACATGCTGAATAAAAAAGTTTTTTTTTTAAGGAACGTCATCCAAAGTTCTCAGACTTCTTGACAGGCAGAAAACGCACAACACACACGTCTGAAAAACAACATGAGATAAAAGTAGAACATAATTGGCACTAAGACAGTGGACTAACAGAAGAGGAAGAGGCTCCTTCTCTGGGTTCACAGAAATTCTGGGGTTAATGTCCATAAACAATGTTTGAGGAGCAACACAGGTCGATGGCAACGCAAATGGAAACTCCAGCCAAGTTTACGCATTCATGGGAGGCAAATATGAACCACGTAGATGCTAACGTATGTAACCAGTTTTACGTGTATAAAACTACACAGTTCAGATGATTATTATTCAGCAGAGGGCACGGTCCTGGAGAACTGTGGAGTCTTAATAACACTGTGCTGGCAAGGTTGGCAGGGCATTTCTAAGTAATTCCCTGAGTATTACCAGTGAGAAAAGCAGGAATGTCTCTGTGATATGTGAGGCTGTTTTGAGATCACCTGCATTGTTGCCTTGTGCGTGCTGTCAGGTCAGTTGCTCACAATATTTCGAGCTCACGTTGCCAAAAGGAACAATCATCCGGGTTTTGGTTTATCACTGATGAAACATGGGATCACATTTGACAAAATGAGGATCCTTGAACAAGAAGAGATAACAAAAAAAAAGGCGGGGAAATGTGAAAAAAATAAAAATAAAAAAACAGAACAAAGACAATGCATCTGTTCAAAACCCAGGGAAATTAAGGTATAGCACTGCCCAGGCTGGTCAGGAAACAGATTAGACTGACAAGCTGAGACATGAATCTCACTGACAGAAACAGGACTTCCTGTCTGGCTGACTGATGAATTGGCTGGCAGTGGGTTCATATGTTCGCACTCAAAAAGATGAAGAGGAAGCACCTTACTGAACCCGTGTTTAGCAGTTGTCTACGACCATGAAATGCACTTTTTTTGTACGTCGCTTTGGATAAAAGCGTCTGCCAAATGAATGTAATGTAATGTAAAGTGCCGATCATTTACAGTGAATGGAAGGCAATCAAGCGTACGTCAAAAATTAACCGCAAAGTCGTCAAAAGGTTTTGATCATACTTAACATAAACAATAAGGTACCAGGTCGTGTGTTGTGGTGCATGATACAGAGTGGCAAGTGATCCAGAAACATCTTTAAATCCGAGATGGTTTTAAGGGCAGAACATCCTCTTGTAGTACTCTAAAGCACGGTACTTTATCTGAATCACAACAGTGAAAAAAGTATATAATATCAGGGCTGTAACTTCCATTGAGGTCATGTGCTCTGCATGTTTTTCATGTCCATCTCCTAAGCTTATATTTAGCTTATTTTTTCCTTCAAGGAGGTATTTAAAAAAATAAATAAATAAAAATAAATTACGTCTAAGCTAGAGGAATATGTTCAGCATTTACACCCTAAAATTCGTTCTCAATTAAATTTGTAAATTAAAGGGAAAAAAGAGAGAATACTCCGTCCTCACTGCCCACTCCCACCACACCTCACCCCACCCCGGTAGAGTCACTTGACGTCGATATTTTCGCAGGTCCTGGTTACGCCCCAGTAAAACATCCTCCGATTAAGGCAGGTTACGGCAGAATGAAAGGCATGTGCCAGTCCATTCATACGTGAGTAGAAACTGCGCCCCTGTACTTCATTAATACTCGGCTGAGCATAGCCAAGAGGGGTGCTGATGGAAGGAGAGGGGGGAAACAACTGAGCACTAAAGGATATCAAGGGCTCGGTAAAAGGGTTGCACCAGCCTCCAGTCAGTGGAACTCACATAACAACCTCTGTGTTGGATTTTGAAATTTAAAAAAAAATTAAATTTACAGACTCAATTGCACAGCAAAATGTTCAGTGTTAAATCAATCAAACCCTATGGCCAGAGTGGACTCACATAAACTCTGTTAGTGTTGAATTGACACTAGACATTTTGCTGTGTATTGCAGTCTATAACAACACCAAGTGCCAAAGCCCATGGAAGGCATGTCGGACAGTATAGACGTATTTTTAAAAAAAGAAAATGTGTTCCTTTAACACGGTGCAAAGTCAAGTTGTATAACACGTAAAAAAAGGGCTGGCACTCAGGAATGTGGTACTTCTTTCCACAAACCAAGAATACTCTTTTCATTCAATGTTTTGTCAAGGCCCCTGTACTTTCTTCTTGACCTTTCACCATTATCCGTTCAAGCTTTTGTCCTTTCATACTTGTGCAATGCAAGATACAGATGCTTAGGTAACTAATCTACGCAGATCTGCAAGTCATTTGCCAAGTTCCAGGGTTCGAATTACGGTGGGAATTGGGGGGGTCTGACCCCCCTAATTAAGACTTGGACCCCCCCAAAAGATGTAAAAACAACAGGTCGGGGGTGTCAAAACATTCATATATCCTTCTTACCTGTAATCATAAATATTACAATATATTTCCCATCAGTGGCGTCACTAGGATTGGTGTCAAGTGACGCCACTGATGGGAAATATATTGCAATATTTACGGTTACAGGTAAGACGGATATACAAATGTTTCCGCAGACCCCCCCAATCCGAAGTAATTCGGACCCTGTCAAGTTCTACATGTAAAACATGACAATGATATAGTAGACATGTGTACAAACTTTTTTTTACTAACTTTTTTGTCTTGTCATAATGTCGAGTTGAGATTTATTACGTTACAACCCTTCCATAAAATAAAAAAAAAAACATTTTTTTTGTACCTTATTCATTGGTTCGGTCATTGCCTCGAGAAACATGCATATGTTAGTTATTTAGTATGAAAATTCTATTGTCAGTTTATGCAGTTAAACATGTTTTGCACATAAGGCTTGTAATGCAAATGTTGTGGTTTGGTTCCTAGACAGATTCTTGTTGTTATATCCTTTGGTATCCCGCTCTTACAAGTGACTTAAAAGTAAGCATCAAAAAATAATTTTTTAAATACAATGCATTTACACGGACCTCACAGATGTAATGCAATATGAGCCCGTGCAGATGTATTTAATCTTTTTTTTTTTTTTTGTGTGTACAAGTCACTTGGCATAAGAGCACTAGCTAAATGGAAAAATGTAAACTTCTGGGGACCTTTAAAAGCATGTCTGCACTGTTTTTGAGGCTATATATTTTCTGCTCATGTTTCCCTGCATTGGTCATTTTAAACGTTTGTTTGCACACAAAAAAACCCACAAGCTTAAAAATAAAACAACAAGTGGAATGGGGTGGAGAAGCATGCAGGTGATCGGGTATACGGGTGGGGCTAGAGTTATTTGCAATAATTATGATTATGCCTAGGTCTAGGTGGGTGTATGTGTGCGTGTGCGTGTGCACAGTATGTGTGTGCATGTGCATGCGTGTGTGTTAAATGAAATTCCTTCAGAAAGCTTTTATCCTCCCCATTGATTATTTCTTAGTTTGCTGTTATAATGTCAAAACAGGAATTAAAATAATGGCAAAATTAAATGAAGTATCTAGATGTCCATTGTAAAAAAAAAAAAAAAAAGTAGAAATATGGCACAACCCAGACACTATCAAGATCAGACAATCCATCAAAATTGGACGATGAGGGCAAGTGTTAGAGAAGTAACCAAGAGACTATATATATATATATGTTCACTCACCAGGTACTTTATTAGGTATACCTGCATGTTAAAGCAAGTATTCTGCTCCTGTTTTACTTTTTGTTTGACCAAATATTAGAAAAGGGCAAGATGCGAGATCTAAGCAACTTTGATATTGATATATGGTTTTTGCCAGACGTGGTGGTTCCAGCATCTCAGAAACAGCTGCCCTCCTGGAATCTCCATGCACTGTAGTGTCTGGAGTTTACTCAGAATGGTGCCATAAAAAATAAACATCCAGTGAGGAGCAGTTCTGTGGCCAAAAACGCCTTGTTAAGTGAGAGAGGTCTGAGGAGAATGGGAAGACTTGTTTAAGCTAACAGAAAGGCAACGGAAATACTCAAATAACAGCCGTTTACAACTGTGGTGTGCAGAAGGGCATTTTTGAATGCACAACATGTCAAAATTTAAAGTGAACGCAGCTACAACTGAGTCTTCATGAGACTACAGTGGACACATGTGTTGTGTTGCTTGGTCTGACACCATTCGTTTAATTTTTTTTTTTTTTTTTTTTGTGATGCATGTCTCAGAGTCCCTGGAGCCGATGTGCATATGTGAGAACTCAGCATCTGCGATGATGACAGCACCGAACAGCACATCTGGTCTGTAATGTTCACCTTCCGCCCAGAGCACAGGCTTACCAGCTATTCAACCATGAGTCACTGCAGACAGCATATTTGTGGTATAAGGCAGTGTCATTTGGATGTGAGATGCTAACCGAAGAACCTGACTCATGGTAATCATTACCACACAGAGTTTATCTAGAATAGCATGGGGTTCCCCATTATCCAGGCAAGGGGGGGGGGGGGGGAGGGATCTTTTATTCTACAGAATTTAGTTTGAAAGAATGTGTTTCATGTGGCCATTTCATTTCACTACATTTCGCAAAATGGGTTATTATAGCCCTAGATGTTGATTTCTTTACCGTGACTTGTTCTAACGGCTGCTTGAAATAGAAAGTGCTGATATACGTTGGTTAAGTAGATCACGTTTTCTTACATAAAATGTAGTCGATAAAATAGTAGCCTTGGCTAGCCTACTTTGAGACGTCTTGTTATTTCATTGAAAATAAACAGCACACTTGACAGTGATGTTTGATTATTATCCATTTATTATCCATTATTCCATACCGTACCAACTGTCCTCCCCAGAGACTCCTCGCTCCTTGCATTTGCTACAGCAAGAGGAACGAACTAGTGTTTTGTCGTTCGCGAACGATTCGGGCAAGTGTACTGATGTGTCGTTCGCGAACGATTCGAGCAAAAGTACTACTACTACTATTCAGTACAGTTCATTCACAAAAAAAGATTAGTTAACACTAGGACAAGTGTGTTCAAAACCCTAGGGGGAAGTACAGTTCCAAATGCAGGGAATGACTAGGTAGTTTAACTTGGACCCTGTAGGTTAAACATCTGATCAACACAAACAAAAGTCTGAATTTGACTGCTGATGATGATTGCTGGCTAGTGAGCGATGACAGATAGTAAGGTAGTTAGCTAATCAAATATGACTATAATGAACAGTCCCGCTATTTAAACAAACACGGCAAAAGTTACACCTACGTTGATATGCAGTCATGATTATTAGACTACTTTAGGCCTATCTGTATGAGGAGACATTTGTAAAATGTTGCAAATTCTGCAATCCAGCTAAATCCGTTCACATTTAGCATTGCCAAATATAAAAAAAACGCACTTAAATTTCCAATTGTCACTTTTTGGAGAGAAATTTGTGGAAAACAAAAGAAGCACGAAACCGTCGAGACACTGTGCACCGTATGTTATATACACAGCCAGGGATCAGCAAATAGCGATTATGTTCGAGGGATTAGTCATATCCTAAAAGTGTCATGAGTAAAACTTGACTAACTATATATACACCTGTATCAGTGGTTGTAGCTGTGTGTCTGTAGCACCTACTCATGCGTGCAGGATAGCATCCGTACACGCTAACTAGGTTAACTGAAGTAGGTGAAACGCTAACAAGTTAGGGTTAGCTAAAGTAACGTTAGGCGATAAAGCTGTGCTTAAAAATCTTGTGCCATTGGAAGTGCATCCTACTAAACGTCCATGAACGAGTGAGTGACCACCTGCGCATGTGTCCTACTAAACGTCCATGAGTGAGTGAGTGACCACCTGCGCATGCGTCCTACTAAAGCGTTCCACTAAATGTCCATAAGTGACCCTCTATGGAGTGACCACCAAAATTGCTCACAAAAAGTTGAATATTTCAAAAATCTGATTACATAGAACAATGTCTGGAACTAGCCGGTCAAAAAAGTTTGAATGTAGTGCAAAAACTGTAGGACTAGTTAGAGCTAGAAAAATTGGCCGGAAAGTGCAGATAATAAAACAAGACCAGGTCAAAACCTAGTATATGGATGGACCGGCCGACCAATGGTGTAACTTCATAACTCGGCCGACCAATGGTGTAACTTCATCACTCAGTGACTCAGTCACAGACATTTGCATTTATAGGGCTGGTCCCACTATTGCAGTCCAGCCAAAAATATGAAAGATAGCAAGAGTGGGCTTGCCAAGGCAAGGCCACTAATGTACCATTAGTGGGCTTATTTTGCATCCGTGAGCTCCAGACTTTTCCCTACTGCAATCTTATTGTTGCACACATCAAAGCAGAACTCAATGTGTGAGAATGGAAATGTTTTTATTGTAAAATACAAATAATACAGTGTTTCTCATGACGGCAGGTCTCACTTGTTCACTGTTTATACCAAAAAGACAATGGAGTGCGACATAATTAGGCAGTTTAGTCAAATCTGCATAGTGATGATGGCCAGCTACTGATCAAAGTTTGTAACATCACTATGAACTTACAATGTATTATGACAATCTGAAGTAAAACGGCATGCAGAAGAATTTACCAAAATGGTAAATGTAATGTAATGTAATCCAAAGCAGTGAAACAAAACAGAACAACTATGGGGGGTGTCATTATTCTTTTCCAGTCCTCGCATTATATTGTCCTTTATCTGAGAAGCACCGGATTGGCCCTTGGACTGGCTGATGCGCAGTGACCTCTTTGCTTTAAATATTAGCTTGACTTGTATGGCGTATGGGCATATGTACGTATATACTTTTTCTGGTCAGACAAGCCATTGCCTCTTTCTTTCTTTCTTTTTCTTAATCTTGGCAGCAAGACAATGAAGTCCCAGTGAGCCAACGAGGCTAAATAGGCCTGAGAGAAACAACACTACAATTACTAGTCAACTGCCACCAACGTCTTTTCCACCACCAGTACTATCACTAACACCACCACCAGCACGGCCAATATTACTACGACAACTAATACATTCAGATCTGTAATCTTTAAGAAGGCCTTGTTGAAAACAAGAATACACTAGATCTATATTAACTGTATTAATGTAAGGACTGTAGCCTACAGGAGTGGGAAAAAAAACCCAAAACAAATGATAAAAAAAAACTAACTATGAAAACATACTAAATAAATTACCTTACATTTGAAATAAAAACTACTACACTGATTTTAATGAAATTCCATAAAAGTATTGCTATTCTGTTAGCCCACATAATGTAATTTCCTTAGCATTACCTGTCTAATGGTGGAGATGGTAATTTTTGGTCGAATGAATGCAAGTGCATTTCAAACCTTTATCTTCCTTGGCCCTACACCTTGTGATTATTTCATGCTACCCTGCCAGGCCAATGATGTAAGAAGCCTGTGGTATTATTCAGTGGCATTGACATCAATGCCACTCCTCGCACAGCGTCTGTACAAATAAATGAAAATTGTAGAGATATGCGTCAATGTTGGAAGCACGCAAGTAATCAGGTTGGCAGGGGGGGTAAATGATCGGTTTGTTCATGAGAATTTAACACAAATATTGCATTATGGTAACAGAAATACCACAAAGCAGTGCTTTATAAGTGTATATTTGCACATGAAAGTACCTCACCACAATAATAAGTTGCATGTGAATTAGTGTCAAAGCCTTATTGAAATCATTTTACACAAGTGGAATAAGGTTAGCTAAAAATGGACAATAAATAAACGTCACTATGAGGCATACAGATTTGGCTTTATTTCCTTGTCTGGAACCATCACTGTTATGCAGATGATATGCATCTCTTATTCTCTTTCCCTCCCTCTGCCTTATAGGTCAACAAGAGAATATCTTCCTGCCTGGCTGACATCTCAATTTGAATGGCCAGACATCACCCGAACCTCAAAAAGACTGAGCTGCTGTTCATCCCCTGCAAGACCTTGCTACTATGGAAGCTCACAAACTCTTTTGATGGTACCACAGTGACTGCCCCTCACTCTGCAAAGATGACCAGTTGGACCTCAAGGAGTACATCAAGGCAACATCACAGTCCTACAGATTCCTGCTGTACAACATCAGGAGGATTCAACCTCCACCCAGCTACTTGTCCAGGCTATGGAGACCGCCCGCCTTGGTTACTGCAACTCCCTCCCTGTAAGCCTGTCAGCTTGTGCCATACAGCCACTACAGCTGATTGAGAATGCTGCTGCCTGACTTGTCTTCAGCCTTCCTAAGTTCTCTAACATCAATCCTCTGCTGAGGTCACTCCACAGGCTACTGGTTACTGAACCACTCAGTGATTGCCCATGTTTCGCGATGGTCTGAACACAGATCTCTTCAGACTATACCTGGGCTGACTATCGCCACTTCTGCAGGGCACTCCCAATCTAGGATCAGTCTTATCACTTATAACCTTCCACTTTGTTCCTGTAGCGCTTTGGTAAATGGTAAATGGACTGCATTTATATAGCACTTTTATCCAAAGCGCTTTACAATTGATGCCTCTCATTCGCCAGAGCAGTTAGGGGTTAGGAGTTAGGTGTCTTGCTCAAGGACACTTCGACACGCCCAGGGCAGGGTTTGAACCGGCAACCCTCCGACTGCCAGACAATCGGTCTTACCTCCTGAGCTATGTCGCCCCATGTACCTCCAGTACTACTTTCATGTTACATGTATGTGCGTCCAGCACGTGTATTGCACTTGTATCGTTGTACAAGTATACCGATCGAAATGTCAGTAATAAAGTTTCTGTGTTGCAAGTAAGCAGTGTTGCGGCAAATCTTTTTTTCACTAAATTAAATAACTATAACTTTGTCTATTCAGTAACATTGTTATGATGTGTTTTAAAGGGCTGATGATTAATCTTAACAAATAAAATAAAATTTGGGAAAATTATCCAAAATTCCTTCGGGGTGACCATTGATTTTTTCACAAGCATAACTGGTGGCTTTCAAATTATTGCTGCCATTTCAAAGTGAAATTGACAGTGTTAACAATTCGGAATGTGCAACTATAGAAAAATAAAAAGTGAAAACCACTAGATGTCAACTGTGATAAAAACATCAATGTTACAAAATGTATTTTATTTCATTTCAAATTCATTTAAATGACGAACCACATTCCATTCTGACTGGGGCACTGTAAGGTCCTGATTTTCGGTGATATTATCTTTAATGATCCAGGTAGATCCAACCTCCGCACTTTTTTGTGGCAACTATTTTGTGAGAAAGCCTGTGGAAAAGAATGAGTTCATAGAAAAAAGAATACACTTTTTTAGATTGGTCCAAAACTTCCTCCTCCCTGTCGTTCACATCTTGATCACCTGTTTTTTCCCCTCAAGACAATTCGCCGCTATTGGAAAATAGTATCACTGACGCACCGTGTGACGATTACAGAATTTAAGCTCTGGGATGGGCATCATGGTCGTAAGGTAAAGAAACAATACAGCTACCGAAGAACTATGAGCAACATTTGGAACAGGCGTGTTCCACTTGTATATAAGTATTCTGCCTACACCCAGAGGCTACCAGATCTAGTCTAGGAGAACATAAACAGACTTGAAGTGCGGACTGTTTCCGGGAGAGGCGCAATAAAGTAAGTGAATTCATTTGTTTGAACATAGTCTTATACTTCTATAGCGGTATTTTAATTCACAGTGTTATGTGATCGAAGAGCCTGTGAACGTACACTAGTGTATATCAAAATAAAAACTGAGTGCGGACAGAAATGTGAATATAATCCGCTGTGATCGGTTTTTACAGTTGTTTTAATGTAATGGTTTAAGTGACACATGTCTCCGTTGCACTGATGAATTTTTATACCTTTGCATTAGTGTATGGCATTGACACGCGTTTGGGAGATGGTTATCTAGCTTCATTACTGAACAAATTTATAGCTTAGTTCGTCAAACACCAAAAATGCACGACACGAAATCTATTCACTACTAATCCAATAAACTAATAAATAGGCCATCTCTGCTGCATCGTCTGGGTCATGTTAATTTCATAGTTTTTAGGAGAAAAATCTATGCACTTCAAAACGAATAGTTCCTCTTATATTTCTCTAGACGAAGATGATTTATTTATTTATTTGTGTATGATTATTATTATTGTTGTTATTATTATTATTTAAGTATTAATGTTATTGTTGTTGTTATTGCTGTTGTTGTTGCATAAGAATAATAAAATTATGCTGTGAAGTTGTCGGCCGATCTACATGATGAAGGTTTACAGGCCAACATTAAAGTCAGATTTAGATATTTAGCAGGTTGGCGGCTTTTCAGTTAAACACTATAGCATACGGTATCGTTATAAATTCAAACAACCAAAAATAAACAATTAGCCTTGTGTGTTCGAATTATCTCAGAACTTTAAGCTGAGCTGTTATAGCCCAGTTCACACCAAGCTAACAATAAATAAGAAATAATAAAGAAGAAGAAAGGACAGGAACCAGCGTGAAGCACTGGTAATAAGCAAATAAGTATGAGTAGGAATGTCCACAGTGTGAAAAACCTTACTTGAAGAAAAAGTAACCCTCAATGGAATTATCTCATGTTTTGTGTTTGGAAATTATTTTAAATAATTTTCTACATGTATTCTACATGCAATTAATCTTATAATTCCCTTTTTTTTTTTTTTTTGCTAGATACCGGTCCATTGAAAATGGACCTAAAACCTTTGCTGGGGAAGTTGGCCACGGGAGGCCGTGCTGCATTGACCATCCTCTTCGCCCTATTAGTGCTGGGGGTGATGGTGTGGGCCTATGTTCAGGGCTTCACACTAGCTAACTCAGAATATCGCCTTATTGCCTTTGGTTTCTATGGCCTCCTCCTGGGGATCCATGTCCTGGTACAGAGCCTGTTTGCCTTTGTGGAGCACCGTCGCATGCGGTCCCGCACAGAGCCTTGCAGCTACACCAAGACCATCGGACTCACCATCTCTGCATACCAGGAGGACCCCGCCTACCTGAAGGAATGCCTAAACTCTGTACGAGCCCTGCAGTACCCACCTGAGCTTTTGAGGATCATTATGGTGGTGGACGGAAACACTGAGGAAGATGTTTACATGATGCAGATGTTCAGGGAGGTCTTTGCCGATCAGAACCCTGCCTTCTATAAGTGGGACCATAACTACCACACCTGGGACCCAAGGCGACAGACAGAGGAGCAACAGGGAGAACAGGCAGCAGACCAGTCAGTTGGCCCAGCTTTGGGGGCTGGGGAGGAAGACCCCCAGAGGATCGAAGTGGAAGAGTTGATCAGAACCACACGGTGTGTCTGCATCATGCAGCAGTGGGGTGGCAAGAGGGAGGTGATGTACACGGCCTTCAAAGCATTAGGAGACTCAGTGGACTATGTGCAGGTGAGAAGATTCCCTTTAAAAAAACAACTACAAGATTCCCATTTTTCCATTAATTCTTCCCCCAAATAATCAATGTAAAAATGTATTCTTCCTCAGACTATTTCCAGATAGGTATTATGATATTTTACGACATCAGTGAGTTTAATGTTTAATGCTTACTATTTTTGCAATGCTAATTGGTATCTGCATCCTCTGTCTCTTAACAGGTGTGTGACTCAGATACCAAGCTGGACCCGCTGGCTACAGTGGAGCTTTGCAGAGTGCTGGAGAGCAACCCAAAGTATGGTGCTGTGGGAGGTGATGTAAAGATCCTGAACTTGAAGGACTCCTATGTCAGCTTCATGAGTAGCCTGAGGTACTGGATGGCCTTCAATGTGGAACGAGCCTGCCAGTCCTTTTTCAACTGTGTCTCCTGCATCAGTGGCCCCCTGGGTAAGAGTGACAGACACCTTCAGGAATAATAGCCTGAGCTTAACTTTTGAATTGAGACCAGCTTTTTGTTTGTACTCACATTGTATACTTTTTTTCTCAATTGTTCCCCTCCAGGTCTCTACAGAAATGACCTCCTTCAGCAGTTCTTGGAATCCTGGTACAATCAGAAGTTCCTCGGGACACACTGCACATTTGGAGATGACCGTCATCTCACCAACCGCATGCTAAGCCTGGGATATGCAACCAAGTGAGTCTTTATATTCACTGGATGCTTTGCTATCTAAAATCAACCAAGATTAATATTATGCCAATTAAGAGTTAATATTACTCTGTCTAGCATGTGGAACAAACTTTTTTCAGTTCCAATGAGCAGAGTTTAAAAGCATTCCTTTTAGAGCGTAGCTTGTCTTCAAATTGGAGGCTAACCAAAACTGCTTCAATCTTGTAGAGATAACAAATGATCTGAGCCAATGTTTTCCCTTTTCCAGGTACACAGCTCGGTCTAAGTGCTCCACGGAGACCCCAGCCCAGTTTCTGAGGTGGCTGAACCAGCAGACGCGCTGGACAAAGTCTTATTTCCGCGAGTGGCTCTACAACGCCCTGTGGTGGCATAAGCACAGCCTGTGGATGCCCTACGAAGCCATTGTGTCGGGCATTTTTCCATTCTTTGTCACGGGCACTGTCATCAAGCTATTCTGGGCAGGCTCCCTGTGGAACATCCTCTGGGTCCTCTGCTGCATCCAGATCATTGGCCTGATTAAGGCCTTCTACGCCTGCCTCCTCCGCAAGAACTTCATCATGATCTTCATGTCGCTCTACTCCATGCTGTACATGACCAGCCTCCTCCCTGCCAAATATTTTGCCATAATCACCATGAACAAGAGCAGCTGGGGCACCTCGGGCAGACGTAAGATTGTGGGTAACTACATGCCCCTCTTACCTCTCTCAGTCTGGGCAGCCATTCTCTTAGCTGGCTTGTGTTACACTATTTATCGGGAGACCCGGGAAGATTGGACTACGCCTGCAAAGAAACTGGAAATCCAGTTCTTGATTTACGGCTCCGTTGCCTATGTCCTTTACTGGCTTTTCATGATCATGCTCTACTGGATATGGTTCCGGAAGTTGTGTCGTAAACGGTCAGAAAGTTACAGCGTGAGCGTGTAATACATTAATTCTAGACTCTTAAGACAGGAGAGAATGGTGCAATATTTTTTTTCTTGGATCCTGAAATATTCTTGAATGTTATTTATTTATTTATTTATTTAATGTGTTGTTAATTTTTACTGAAAGCACAAAACTGTGTTTTAAAAAAAACGCACTGTATATATTGAAAATACCTAAAGGAAGTGGTGGCTCTCCTTTCACTCCAGATGGGAGTACAGGGTCAAAGATGGCAGCATTAATTAACAGTACCTTATGACAGGTGCAATTTTGTCATTCAAAGAAAAGACAGTTTGATATTGTCTCATCAGAATGTCTGTGCGTACCATTTTCTATACTGCAAGGAAAGACCCTATATTGTAACACAGCTCTTTTAAAAAGTTATAAGAATATAAAATGTTGACCATTTTGCTTTGTACTAGCAGTTTTTTGTACAAGTATAGAGGATTGTTATGGCATGTACCGCACAAAACAGAGAGCCATCATCTAATCTATGGTAAAAATGTGACTGTAAAACATGAAGGCTGATCATGACGCAGATAAAACTTGGACATTAACCTGAATTTTAACAAGAAACTGCTTTGAAACACGTCTGTTGGACATGCTCAGAATTTAACTTAAAAAATGTAGACTTGGCAGGAAGTTTGATTTCCTATTGTGCATTAATGCAGGAGTCAATGTGTGAGAACCAAAATGTTTTTATTGCAAAATACAAATAATACACTGTTTCACATCACGGCGGTCTCGCTCATTCTTTGCCGATACCAAGACAATGAAGTTCGACATCATCGCCATCTACTGATCAAAGTTTGTAACATCACTATGAACTTACAATGACAATCAGAAGTAAAACAGTATGCAGACGAATTTAAAAAAAAACATTACATTACATATATTTAACAGACACTTTTATAAAACCACTTCTTAATCACTTCTATAAAATCTGCAATCTATGAGTAGGCCTTGTTGAAAACAAGAATGCACTAGATATATTTTAACTGTATTAATGTAAAGATTGTAGCCTACAGAGCGCAACAGAACAAAACTAAAAAAGGGAAATTTTACAAAAAATTTCCTTACATTTAAAATATGAACAACTGCACTGATTTTAATTAAATTTCATGGAGGTATTGCTATTCTGTTAGCCTATAAAATGTAATTTTATGAACACTACCCAAGGAATGGAGGAGATGGAGACTGATAATTTTTTGTCAAATGAATGTAAGTTCATTTCAAGCCTTTACCTTCCTTGGCCCTATACCATGTGATCAGTTCTTGCCACCCTGTCAGGCCAATGATGTATATAGCTATATAGCCTGTGGCATTTTTCAGTGCCATTGACATCAATGCCACTCCTCACACAGCCTCTGTACAAAGAAAGTGTAGAGATATGTGCCAATGTTGGAAGCACGCAACTGACCCGGTTGTCAGGGTGAGTACGTGATTGATTTGTTCATGAGAATTTAACACAAATATTGGATTAAGGTAACAAAAAAAACAACAAAAAAAACCCACAAAGCAGGGCTTTATAAGTGTATATTTGCTCAGGAAAGTACCTCACCACAGTTATGAAAAAGTAACATTTCATTCATTCATTCAACCTTTATTTAATTCTCGGGAATACATTGAGGGTGGGCCCTCATTTTCAATGATGCCGAGATTGCATTATGCAGCAATAATAAAAACAACAAAATACAAACAAAACATAAAATAAAATAAAATAAAATAAAAATCAGTTAAAATAATTACATATATAAGCAGGGAGGTTTGTGATCATGGTTTTAAATTGTCCATAGGTTAGTAGAGAATTGATTTTTAGCGTGTGTTGAAGATCATTCCAAGAAGTTGGGACACTAAGATAAAAAGCTGACTTTCCAAATTCAGACCATGCTCGGGGGACCTAAGCCAGTCATTTGATCAAGTTAGATAGGGTCCAAAGTTCCAATCCAGCATCATTGCGATATAAGGTGGTAGCTTTCTGACAATAACCTTATAGATAAACAGATACCCTGTTTCTGTAAAAGAAGCCAATTTTTGTAGTAGTTTGCTGACAAGATTGTCTATATCGTATTTAAATGTAAGTTTCTCATCAAGCCAGATGCCAAGATATTTATATTCAGTGATTCTCTCAATATTAGATCCATTTGCAGTGGATATATGCAAACTATTATAATCAATATTTCCGGCTCTTGTAAACAGCATGAATTTTGTTTTATTTGCATTAAAGTACCAGTTTAAGATTAATAAGAGTATCAGCTGGGATAAATTGAGGCCACCACTAACCTCCTTGAGATAATCGGATGTATCATTCAGCCAGTCCAGATGAATGTCACCCACAACAATCAATAAAGCATTGGAATACCGAGAGAGTAGATCTGCTATTCCGTCAATGGAACCTGTATCTGCAGATGGGTGTCTATAGCCCCCTGACACAATTACTGAGTTAGGCCCTAACTGAACCTTCAGTGCAAGAAATTCAAAACATCTTGGTATGGTGACAGCATTTAGAATTGTTACAGAGAAACCTGATTTAACATATATGACCACCCCTCCTCCCCTTCCAATTCTGTCCACTCTATATAAGTTGTAATCCTTTAGAGCTGCATCCAAGTCATTGACACTCTTTTTGAGCCAAGTTTCACTCAACACCAGGATATCAGGATCAGACTGCAGAACTAATATATTTACATGATCTAATTTCTGAAGTAAGCTTCTAATATTTAAGTGAATTATCCCTAGTCCATTTCTGTTCTTAAAGGTAAGTGGGTTAAATAGAATGTTTGGAGTGGGAACAGAAGTAGTGATAGAAGGCTGTAGGGGGATTGTAATTAAATTAGAGGCAGTGACAGTACGATTTAAATAATGAATAGGGAATAGAGTGACTATTCCTGAATCTAGTAGGCCTATTTCCCCAAATGACAGGAATGGCACTTTTACATAACGTATTTCGATTGAGAGGGATCATTGTGGAAGCATTCCCATAGTTACTAATATGAGGGTGGTTCACCGGAAGTCAAGCAGAAAATAATTTAGTAGCAGTAACAGTTAGTTGCACATTTGTTTTTAAAAGGCGTGTACCCAGCCTACTGTGATGCAAACCATCGCGACTAAAAAGTTCAGTTCGGCCGATAAAAGCAACGTAGTTATCAACATACGGTAGAGACAGAGCACAACAATATCCTTTGAGCCAAATATGAAACTGCCTAATTCGATTGAATTTGACGTCACCATACCGAGGAGCGGGGATTGAACCTGGGTGTTCATGCTATACTCCATGCTCCTCTACGAACCACTCCGTCATTGCCCATCATCTGCTGTGGTCTGAAGACACATCTCTTCAGACTATGCCTGGACTGACCATCACCACCTCTGAAGAGCACTACCAATCTAGGATCAGTCTTACAACTTATGGCCTTCCACTTTGTTCCTGTCGCACTTTCATGTTACACATGTACCTCCAGTAACACTTTCATGTTATAGCCTACGTACCTCCGTCCAACACGTAAATTGCACTTGTATCGTTGCACAAGTATAACGACCGAAATGTCAGTAATAAAATTTCTGTGTTGCAAGTAAGCAGTGTTGCAGCAAATCTTTCGCTAAACTAAATAACTATAACTTTGTCTATTCAGTAACATTGTTATTATGTGTTTTAAAGGGCCGATGATTAGTCTTAACAAATAGGATTAACTTTGGGTAAATTATCCAAAATATACAATCATTGGAGTGATATTTTTGTGATACAAATATTCCCAGACTATGACAATATTCTTTTTTCCTTCGGTGTGACCATTGTTTTTTTCACAAGCATAACTGGTGGCTTTCAAATTCTTTTCATTGCTTCCATTTCAAAGTGAGATTGACAGTGTTAACAATTCAGAATGTGCGACTATAGAAAAATAGAAAGTGAAAACCACTAGAAGTAAAAGGTGATAAAAAATATCAATGATACAAAATGTATTTTATTTCATTTCAAATTCATTTAAATGATGAACCGCATCCCATTCTGACTGGGGCACTGTAAGGTCCTGACTTTGGGTGAGATTATCTTTAATGGTCCAGGTAGATCCAACCTCTGTACTTCTTTGTAGCAAAAGTACAACTATTTTTGGAGAAAGCCTGTGGAAAAGAATGAGTTGAGACAAAAATAATACCCTGTATTAGACTGGTCCAAAACGTTCTCCTCCCTGTTGTTCACATCTTGATGACCCGTTTCTTCCCCTCAAGACAATTTGCCGCTATTGGGAAATAGTATCACTGACGCAGATTACAGAATGTAAGCTCTGGGATGGGCATCATGGTCGTAAGGTAAAGAAACAATACAGCAACCGAAGAACTATGAGCAACATTTGGAACAGGCGTGTTCCACTTGTATATAAGTATTCTGCCTACACCCCAGACTACCAAATCTAGTCTAGGAGAACATAAACGGACTTGAAGTGCGGACTCTTTCCCGGAGAGGCGCAATAAAGTAAGTGAATTCATTTGTTTGAACATAGTCTTACACTTCTATAGCGGTATTTTAATTCACAGTGTTATGTGATCGAAGAGCCTGTGAACGTACACTAGTGTATATCAAAATAAAAACAGAGTGCGGACAGAAATGTGAATATAGTCCACTGTGATCGGTTTTTACAGTTGTTTTAATGTAATGATTTAAGTTACACATGTCTCCGTTGCACTGATGAATTTTTATACCTTTGCATTAGTGTATGGCATTGACACGCGTTTGGGAGATGGTTATCTAGCTTCATTACTGAACAAATGTATAGCTTAGTTCGTCAAACACCAAAAATGCACAACACGAAATCTATTCACTACTAATCCAATAAACTAATAAATAGGCCATCTCAGCTCTGCATCGTCTGGGTCATGTTAATTTAATAGTTTTTAGGAAAAAAAAACTATGCACTTTAAAACGAATGGGTCCTCTTATATTCCTCTAGAAGAAGATGATTTATTTATTTTTTTATTTGTGTATGATGATGATGATGATGATGATGATGATGATGATGATTATTATTATTATTATTATTATTATTTAAGTATTAGTGTTATTGTTGTTGTTATTGCTGTTGTTGTTGCATAAGAATAATAAAATTATGCTGTGAAGTTGTCAGCCGATCTACATGATGAAGGTTTACAGGCCAACATTAAAGTCAGATTTAGATATTTAGCAGGTTGGCGGCTTTTCAGTTACACTATAGCATAAGGTATCGTTATAAATTCAAACAACCAAAAATAAACAATTAGCCTTGTGTGTTCGAATTATCTTATAACTTAAAGCTGAGCTGTTATAGCCCAGTTCACACCAAGCTAACAATAAATAAGAAATAATAAAGAAGAAGAAAGGACAGGAACCAGCGTGAAGCACTGGTAATAAGCAAATAAGTATGAGTAGGAATGTTAGTCCACAGTGTGAAAAACCTTATTTGAATTAAAAGTAACCCTCAATGGAATTATCTCATATTTTGTATTTGGAAATTATTTTAAATAATTTTCTACATGTATTCTACATGCAATTAATCTTATAATTCCCCCCTTTTTTTTTTTTTGCTAGATACCGGTCTATTGAAAATGGACCTAAAACCTTTGCTGAGGAAGTTGACCACGGGAGGCCGTGCTGCATTGACCATCCTCTTCGCCCTATTAGTGCTGGGGGTGATGGTGTGGGCCTATGTTCAGGGCTTCACACTAGCTAACTCAGAATATCACCTTATTGCCTTTGGTTTCTATGGCCTCCTCCTGGGGATCCATGTCCTGGTACAGAGCCTGTTTGCCTTTGTGGAGCACCGTCGCATGCGGTCCCGCACAGAGCCTTGCAGCTACACCAAGACCATCGGACTCACCATCTCTGCATACCAGGAGGACCCCGCCTACCTGAAGGAATGCTTAAACTCAGTACGAGCCCTGCAGTACCCACCTGAGCTTTTGAGGATCATTATGGTGGTGGACGGAAACACTGAGGAAGATGTTTACATGATGCAGATGTTCAGGGAGGTCTTTGCCGATCAGAACCCTGGCTTCTATAAGTGGGACCATAACTACCACACCTGGGACCCAAGGCGACAGACAGAGGAGCAACAGGGAGAACAGGCAGCAGACCAGTCAGTTGGCCCAGCTTTGGGGGCTGGGGAGGAAGACCCCCAGAGGATCGAAGTGGAAGAGTTGATCAGAACCACACGGTGTGTCTGCATCATGCAGCAGTGGGGTGGCAAGAGGGAGGTGATGTACACGGCCTTCAAAGCATTAGGAGACTCAGTGGACTATGTACAGGTGAGAAGATTCCCTTTAAAAAAACAACTACGAGATCCCCATTTGTCCATTAATTCTTGTCCCAAATAATCAATGTAAAAATGTATTCTTCCTCAGACTATTTCCAGATAGGTATTATGATATTTTACGACATCAGTGAGTTTAATGTTTAATGCTTACTATTTTTGCAATGCTAATTGGTATCTGCATCCTCTGTCTCTTAACAGGTGTGTGACTCAGATACCAAGCTGGACCCGCTGGCTACAGTGGAGCTTTGCAGAGTGCTGGAGAGCAACCCAAAGTATGGTGCTGTGGGAGGTGATGTAAAGATCCTGAACTTGAAGGACTCCTATGTCAGCTTCATGAGTAGCCTGAGGTACTGGATGGCCTTCAATGTGGAACGAGCCTGCCAGTCCTTTTTCAACGGTGTCTCCTGCATCAGTGGCCCCCTGGGTAAGAGTGACAGACACCTTCAGGAATAATAGCCTGAGCTTAACTTTTGAATTGAGACCAGCTTTTTGTTTGTACTCACATTGTATACTTTTTTTCTCAATTGTTCCCCTCCAGGTCTCTACAGAAATGACCTCCTTCAGCAGTTCTTGGAATCCTGGTACAATCAGAAGTTCCTCGGGACACACTGCACATTTGGAGATGACCGTCATCTCACCAACCGCATGCTAAGCCTGGGATATGCAACCAAGTGAGTCTTTATATTCACTGGATGCTTTGCTATCTAAAATCAACCAAGATTAATATTATGCCAATTAAGAGTTAATATTACTCTGTCTAGCATGTGGAACAAACTTTTTTCAGTTCCAATGAGCAGAGTTTAAAAGCATTCCTTTTAGAGCGTAGCTTGTCTTCAAATTGGAGGCTAACCAAAACTGCTTCAATCTTGTAGAGATAACAAATGATCTGAGCCAATGTTTTCCCTTTTCCAGGTACACAGCTCGGTCTAAGTGCTCCACGGAGACCCCAGCCCAGTTTCTGAGGTGGCTGAACCAGCAGACGCGCTGGACAAAGTCTTATTTCCGCGAGTGGCTCTACAACGCCCTGTGGTGGCACAAGCACAGCCTGTGGATGCCCTACGAAGCCATTGTGTCGGGCATTTTTCCATTCTTTGTCACGGGCACTGTCATCAAGCTGTTCTGGGCAGGCTCCCTGTGGAACATCCTCTGGGTCCTCTGCTGCATCCAGATCATTGGCCTGATTAAGGCCTTCTACGCCTGCCTCCTCCGCAAGAACTTCATCATGATCTTCATGTCGCTCTACTCCATGCTGTACATGACCAGCCTCCTCCCTGCCAAATATTTTGCCATAATCACCATGAACAAGAGCAGCTGGGGCACCTCGGGCAGACGTAAGATTGTGGGTAACTACATGCCCCTCTTACCTCTCTCAGTCTGGGCAGCCATTCTCTTAGCTGGCTTGTCTTACACTATTTATCGGGAGACCCGGGAAGATTGGACTACGCCTGCAAAGAAACTGGAAATCCAGTTCTTGATTTACGGCTCCGTTGCCTATGTCGTTTACTGGCTTTTCATGATCATACTCTACTGGATATGGTTCCGGAAGTTGTGTCGTAAACGGTCAGAAAGTTACAGCGTGAGCGTGTAATACATTAATTCTAAACTCTTAAGACAGGAGAGAATGGTGCAATATTTATTTTCTTGGATCCTGAAATATTCTTGAATGTTATTTATTTATTTATTTATTTAATGTGTTGTTAATTTTTACTGAAAGCACAAAACTGTATTTAAAAAAAAAACTCACTGTACATATTGAAAATACCTAAAGGAAGTGGTGGCTCTCCTTTCACTCCAGATGGGAGTACAGGGTCAAAGATGGCAGCATTAATTAACAGTACCTTATGACAGGTGCAATTTTGTCATTCAAAGAAAAGACAGTTTGATATTGTCTCATCAGAGTGTCTGTGCGTACCATTTTCTGTACTGCAAGGAAAGACCCTATATTGTAACACAGCTCTTTTAAAAAGTTATAAGAATATAAAATGTTGACCATTTTGCTTTGCACTAGCAGTTTTTTGTACCAGTATAGAGGATTGTTATGGCATGTACAGCACAAAACAGAGAGCCATCATCTAATCTATGGTAAAAATGTGACTGTAAAACATGAAGGCTGATCATGACGCAGATAAAACTTGGACATTAACCTGAATTTTAACAAGAAACTGCTTTGAAACACGTCTGTTGGACATGCTCAGAATTTAACTTAAAAAATGTAGACTTGGCAGGAAGTTTGATTTCCTATTGTGCATTAATGCAGGAGTCAATGTGTGAGAACCAAAATGTTTTTATTGCAAAATGCAAATAATACACTGTTTCACATCACGGCGGTCTCGCTCATTCTTTGCCGATACCAAGACAATGAAGTTCGACATCATCGCCATCTACTGATCAAAGTTTGTAACATCACTATGAACTTACAATGACAATCAGAAGTAAAACAGTATGCAGACGAATTAAAAAAAAAACATTACATTACATATATTTAACAGACACTTTTATAAAACCACTTCTTAATCACTTCTATAAAATCTGCAATCTATGAGTAGGCCTTGTTGAAAACAAGAATGCACTAGATATATTTTAACTGTATTAATGTAAAGATTGTAGCCTACAGAGCGCAACAGAACAAAACTAAAAAAGGGAAATTTTACAAAAAATTTCCTTACATTTAAAATATGAACAACTGCACTGATTTTAATTAAATTTCATGGAGGTATTGCTATTCTGTTAGCCTATAAAATGTAATTTTATGAACACTACCCAAGGAATGGAGGAGATGGAGACTGATAATTTTTTGTCAAATGAATGTAAGTTCATTTCAAGCCTTTACCTTCCTTGGCCCTATACCATGTGATCAGTTCTTGCCACCCTGTCAGGCCAATGATGTATATAGCTATATAGCCTGTGGCATTTTTCAGTGCCATTGACATCAATGCCACTCCTCACACAGCCTCTGTACAAAGAAAGTGTAGAGATATGTGCCAATGTTGGAAGCACACAACTGACCCGGTTGTCAGGGTGAGTACGTGATTGATTTGTTCATGAGAATTTAACACAAATATTGGATTAAGGTAACAAAAAAAACAACAAAAAAAACCCACAAAGCAGGGCTTTATAAGTGTATATTTGCTCAGGAAAGTACCTCACCACAGTTATGAAAAAGTAACATTTCATTCATTCATTCAACCTTTATTTAATTCTCGGGAATACATTGAGGGTGGGCCCTCATTTTCAATGATGCCGAGATTGCATTATGCAGCAATAATAAAAACAACAAAATACAAACAAAACATAAAATAAAATAAAATAAAATAAAAATCAGTTAAAACAATTACATATATAAGCAGGGAGGTTTGTGATCATGGTTTTAAATTGTCCATAGGTTAGTAGAGAATTGATTTTTAGCGTGTGTTGAAGATCATTCCAAGAAGTTGGGACACTAAGATAAAAAGCTGACTTTCCAAATTCAGACCATGCTCGGGGGACCTAAGCCAGTCATTTGATCAAGTTAGATAGGGTCCAAAGTTCCAATCCAGCATCATTGCGATATAAGGTGGTAGCTTTCTGACAATAACCTTATAGATAAACAGATACCCTGTTTCTGTAAAAGAAGCCAATTTTTGTAGTAGTTTGCTGACAAGATTGTCTATATCGTATTTAAATGTAAGTTTCTCATCAAGCCAGATGCCAAGATATTTATATTCAGTGATTCTCTCAATATTAGATCCATTTGCAGTGGATATATGCAAACTATTATAATCAATATTTCCGGCTCTTGTAAACAGCATGAATTTTGTTTTATTTGCATTAAAGTACCAGTTTAAGATTAATAAGAGTATCAGCTGGGATAAATTGAGGCCACCACTAACCTCCTTGAGATAATCGGATGTATCATTCAGCCAGTCCAGATGAATGTCACCCACAACAATCAATAAAGCATTGGAATACCGAGAGAGTAGATCTGCTATTCCGTCAATGGAACCTGTATCTGCAGATGGGTGTCTATAGCCCCCCTGACACAATTACTGAGTTAGGCCCTAACTGAACCTTCAGTGCAAGAAATTCAAAACATCTTGGTATGGTGACAGCATTTAGAATTGTTACAGAGAAACCTGATTTAACATATATGACCACCCCTCCTCCCCTTCCAATTCTGTCCACTCTATATAAGTTGTAATCCTTTAGAGCTGCATCCAAGTCATTGACACTCTTTTTGAGCCAAGTTTCACTCAACACCAGGATATCAGGATCAGACTGCAGAACTAATATATTTACATGATCTAATTTCTGAAGTAAGCTTCTAATATTGAAGTGAATTATCCCTAGTCCATTTCTGTTCTTAAAGGTAAGTGGGTTAAATAGAATGTTTGGAGTGGGAACAGAAGTAGTGATAGAAGGCTGTAGGGGGATTGTAATTAAATTAGAGGCAGTGACAGTACGATTTAAATAATGAATAGGGAATAGAGTGACTATTCCTGAATCTAGTAGGCCTATTTCCCCAAATGACAGGAATGGCACTTTTACATAACGTATTTCGATTGAGAGGGATCATTGTGGAAGCATTCCCATAGTTACTAATATGAGGGTGGTTCACCGGAAGTCAAGCAGAAAATAATTTAGTAGCAGTAACAGTTAGTTGAATATTTGTTTTTAAAAGGCGTGTACCCAGCCTACTGTGATGCAAACCATCGCGACTAAAAAGTTCAGTTCGGCCGATAAAAGCAACGTAGTTATCAACATACGGTAGAGACAGAGCACAACAATATCCTTTGAGCCAAATATGAAACTGCCTAATTCGATTGAATTTGACGTCACCATACCGAGGAGCGGGGATTGAACCTGGGTGTTCATGCTATACTCCATGCTCCTCTACGAACCACTCCGTCATTGCCCATCATCTGCTGTGGTCTGAAGACACATCTCTTCAGACTATGCCTGGACTGACCATCACCACCTCTGAAGAGCACTACCAATCTAGGATCAGTCTTACAACTTATGGCCTTCCACTTTGTTCCTGTCGCACTTTCATGTTACACATGTACCTCCAGTAACACTTTCATGTTATAGCCTACGTACCTCCGTCCAACACGTAAATTGCACTTGTATCGTTGCACAAGTATAACGACCGAAATGTCAGTAATAAAGTTTCTGTGTTGCAAGTAAGCAGTGTTGCAGCAAATCTTTCGCTAAACTAAATAACTATAACTTTGTCTATTCAGTAACATTGTTATTATGTGTTTTAAAGGTGTCATGGTTCTGGGGTGTAGTGGCCTTGTGCTGCCACTAGAGGGCACCTGGCCTTTGAGAAATTCTTAATGTGTTCCAGGTGTCTGATTTCTCAATTATTTTCACCTGGGGAGGTGCCTTTATAAGCACTGCCAGAACACCCATCTGCGCTTCTGTGTAAAACCTCATTATCACAAAGCCGGTACGACATTAGGTATAGGTGCTCGTTGGACGAGTTACAGAATTGTGTTGTGGGTTGGTTCTGTGTCCTGGGTTAAGGCGATTCAGTCTCTTAGCGCTGTGTGCGCATTCTGACGCCTTAAGAGTGTTCATACTTTTCTTTTGAGCTCGTGTGAGCCGGTGGGTATTGGGACGTTGTCCCTGGTGTGTATTTTGTTTGCGTTTTTCTGAGCTGCGTCTCAGGGTTTTCTTTCGCTGAGTAGGTTTTGCGACTCAGTTGTCTATTTTCTTTGTAGACCAGTTTTGGGTTTGGTACCAGAGCCTCGCCTCTGTACCACTGGTCCTCTTCTTTTTTCGCCCTGGTTTTTACGGGTCGCTTTGGTTTCACAAGCCAGTTTTACGGCTGGACAAGGTGGTCCTTCGGAGTGGCTTTTTACTCCGTGTTTTTGGTTCTTGTTTTTGATCCTTTGTGTGCGGGAGCTACTCTCCCTAGGATCTTATTTGTTTTGTGATTTACTTGTGGGTGTTCCCTTTCCCTTTCCCTTTGTCCTTCGGGACTTTGTGGCTAAACGCTTCCGGTAGCGTTAGCTTTTCGTTCCCCTATATTAGTCGCTTCTGGTTCTCCAACACCCCCACACCATTATAGTACACAGAAGCCATATGGAGATACCAGCGACCGATATTGTGGGGGAAATGGACGCTAATACTCTTGAGAGGGCGGTGGCCGCCCAGCAAGCGACCATTTCTAACCATGGACAGGGGTTACAGCTGCTCCAGGCACAGCAGGTAGCTACGGCTGAGCAGCAGGCACTGATCTTCCATAGACAGGAAGAGATGTTGGAGCGATTGAGCAGACAACAGGAAGTACTAATAGGGCTCGCAGACAGCTTTCGCCAGTTGGTGAGCGAGTCCCGCTCCCCGACGGCGCCAGTACCGTCACCAGTGGCACAAGCACTGTCACCCACCACACTCCCCCAACCAGGGTTACCGAATGCTAGGGAGCCTAAATTGCAGCTTCCGTTGCGCTACAGCGGGGAGGCAGGAAAGTGCAGAGGCTTCCTGTCTCAATGTCTAATTTTTTTTAAGTCACAACCCTCCCGTTTTACTACCGAGGATGCTCGGGTGGCGTTCATTTTATCTCTACTTACCGGGACTGCTCTGGCGTGGGCTGATCCTTTAATTCGCGCACAGGCACCAGTTATGAACGATTCCCAGCTCCTGATGCTCGAGATGGCCCAGGTCTTTGACCATGACATCTCGGGCAGGGAGGCGGCTACCCGGTTGACCCGGATCAAGCAGGGAGGCCAAAGTGTGGCCGAGTTTTCGATTCATTTTCGGGCATTGGCAGGGGAGACGGGGTGGGCAGAGGAACCACTCATGACCCTGTTCATAAACGCCCTGTCCGACCCGGTAAGGGACGCCTTGGCCACTCTAGAACCACCGGTTAGTTTGGGGTCACTAATTTCTACAGCAATCCGCATAGACAACCGGGTAAGGGAACGGGAGAGAGAGAAGGCGGACAGAAAAGATCGGGCGACCTTTTTTGCTCCATCACTTCCGGGCCGGGATGCCAATGCGGGGCTCAATCAGGTTGCTCATAAGGGGGAGGAGCCGATGCAAATAGACAGCTCGGCTCTTGGGCGGACCAGGAGAGATAAGTCACGGAGAGGGCGGTGTTTCTTCTGCAAACAGCCGGGGCACATGGTCAAGAATTGCCCGAAGTTGACCGTAAAAGACCAGTCTCACTAGTGGAGCGGAAGTCACCAGTGAGACATAATAAAGTTACAGACTTTCGCACCTTTTTATCTGTGGAACTGGCATGGAGAGGGGCTGAAGTCCAGGCGGAAGCCTTTTTAGATTCTGGGGCGGTTGATAATTTTATCGATCGCAGGTGGGCTCAGAACCTGAATCTGCCAGTCCGTTCCATGTCCCATCCCCAATCCCTCATAGCACTTGACGGCCGCCCGTTGGGCACGGGTACGGTGAGGCAAGTAACTGAATTGGTTTCGATGCGTATTCCATTCCAGGGGCACGTGGAGCGCATTCGATTCTTTTTAGTGGAATCCCCCGCGTACCCACTGGTATTGGGACATTCGTGGCTGGTGGAACACCAGCCCCATATTAATTGGGGTAACAAAATTAACCCTATCGCGCAGTGGGGGTCTCGGTGTGATGACCACTGTCCGCAGGTGCGCTCTCCTTCCTCCTCTCCTCTCAACGAGACCGATATGGGGTCTGAGTTGGACGAGAGGGAGACTGGGTCGGGTTGCAGTCCGGCATTGTTTCCTGCGGTCTCTGAGGAGCCAGAGGAGAGTCTAGCTTGGGACTCGGTTTGTGACTGGAATCCGCCGGCAGACGAGTGGGATGGTAGTTTTAATTCCGATTTAGAGGAGGAGTTTTTATCACAGTCTTCCGGTGGTGAAGATGAGGCGCAAATTTTAGGAGCGGTTTCCGTTCCCCTTCCTCCCAATGTGCCGGAGGATTACAGAGAATTAGCGGAAGTGTTCAGCAAAAAAAGGGCCACCACACTGCCGCCGCACCGACCATATGACTGCGCCATAGACCTCTATCCGGGTACTGTGCCTCCTAGGGGTTCGCTATATTCATTATCGATTCCCGAGGGCGAGGCTATGAGGAGGTACATTCAAGACGCATTAGATAGTGGGTTTATTAGACCCTCAACCTCACCGGCAGGGGCCGGATTCTTTTTTGTAGGAAAGCAAGACGGTAGCCTGAGACCGTGTATTGATTACAGAGGTCTCAATACGATCACAATAAAGAATCGGTACCCGTTGCCCCTTATGAATTCGGCATTTGAGCGCCTCCAATCGGCAGCTGTATTTTCTAAGCTCGACCTCCGTAATGCGTACAATCTAGTGCGCATACGTGAGGGCGATGAATGGAAGACAGCTTTTAATACTCACACTGGCCATTATGAGTATTTAGTGATGCCGTTTGGCCTCACTAACGCCCCTTCTGTGTTTCAGGCGCTCGTTAATGATGTGCTCAGGGAGATGCTGGAGAAGTTCGTATTTGTCTACCTGGATGACATCTTAATCTTCTCCACCAATCTCTCTGAGCACATCAAACATGTCAACCCCCGAGCGGAGTCGGCATTTGTGGAGCTTAAAAGGAGGTTTTGCTCCGAACCCATTTTAATCACTCCTAATCCTTCGTTGCCTTTCATTGTGGAGGTTGATGCCTCTGAACTTGGGGTTGGGGCCATCCTATCTCAGCGGTCTCCCCAGGATCAGAGGGTGCATCCCTGTGCTTATTTCTCTCGTTCTCTGTCTCCTGCCGAGAGAAATTATGATGTTGGGGATCGCGAACTACTGGCTGTCAAGTTGGCATTGGAGGAGTGGCGTCATTGGCTCGAGGGAGCGGAGCATCCGTTCACTGTGTGGACGGATCATAAAAACCTCGAGTACGTAAGAGACGCAAAAAGACGCAACTCACGACAGGCACGGTGGGCGCTATTCTTTGCGCGATTTAATTTTATTTTGACTTATCGGCCAGGGTCGAAGAACACTAAACCTGACGCACTCTCGCGGATTTTCGACAAATCTGACGAGGACCGCCCACCGGAACCCATCATTCCGGTTAATCAGATCCTCGCTCCGGTTTGCTGGAAAATCGAGGCGGCTGTTCGTGAGGCGCTACGTCGGGAGCCTGACCCTGGAGGGGGCCCTCCTGACTGTCTCTTTGTCCCGACTGAGGTACGGGCTCAGGTGCTGAAATGGGGGCACTATTCGCGGCTCACGGGTCACCCTGGGGTCCACAGGACCAAAGAGTTTTTAGCCAGGCGATTCTGGTGGCCAGGTATGGACAAGGACGTGCGAGAGTTTGTACTGTCTTGCGCGATCTGTGCCCGTAATAAGAATCCCCATCTTGCACCATCTGGGCTGTTACGTCCACTACCCGTTCCTAGACGGCCATGGAGTCACATAGCTCTGGATTTTATTACGGGACTGCCACCATCCGAGGGTCACACAGTTATTTTAGTTGTGGTAGACCGTTTTTCCAAGGCTGCCCATTTTATTGCCTTACCTAAACTGCCATCAGCACCGGAGACGGCGCGGCTTATAATTGATCATGTTTTTAGAGTACATGGTCTGCCGCTGGACATCGTGTCGGACCGGGGGCCGCAATTTGTGGCGCGGTTTTGGAGGGCATTCTGCGCTCTCCTGGGTGCGTCGGTGAGCCTTTCGTCTGGGTTCCACCCAGAGACTAACGGGCAAACCGAGCGCACAAATCAAACACTTGAGAACACTCTCCGGTGTTTGGCAGAGGCAAATCCTACAACATGGAGCCGGTTCCTGGGGTGGGCTGAATACGCACACAACACCCTGCGTAACGCTTCCACAGGATATTCTCCGTTTGAGGCTCAGATGGGGTACCAACCGCCGCTATTTCCTGAGTTGGAGGATAACATGGGCGTGCCGGCTGCGGGGGCTTTTATCCGGCGTTGTCGAGCCACCTGGAAGAGGGTTCGGGCATCGCTGTTACGCGCCAGCGCCAATCAAAAGAGGCTGGCTGATAGGCGTCGTCGTCCGGCCCCATCTTATCACGTGGGTCAGCGGGTGTGGTTATCCACCCGGGACCTGCCGCTGCGGGTGGAGTCCCGGAAGCTCGCTCCTCGATATGTAGGGCCATTTAAGATCATCCGCAAAATCAACCCCGTCACGGTGCGGTTGCAGCTCCCGCGGGCAATGAGAGTGCATCCGACCTTTCATGTCTCCCGTCTCAAGCCTGTTCTTATCAGTGCGTTGGCTCCGGTGGAAGATCCTCCACCTCCCCCGCGGTTCCTGGAGGGGGGCCCGGTTTATACGGTGCGGCGCATTTTGGCTGAGAGACGGGTAGGCAGGGGTAAACAGTACCTCATTGACTGGGAGGGCTATGGCCCGGAGGAGCGGTCATGGGTCCCTACTAGGGACATTATGGACCCAGAACTGATAAGGGACTTCCACAGACGCGGGGCTGAGGGTTCGTCTGGAGCCGCCCCTTAGAGGGGGGGTCCTGTCATGGTTCTGGGGTGTAGTGGCCTTGTGCTGCCACTAGAGGGCACCTGGCCTTTGAGAAATTCTTAATGTGTTCCAGGTGTCTGATTTCTCAATTATTTTCACCTGGGGAGGTGCCTTTATAAGCACTGCCAGAACACCCATCTGCGCTTCTGTGTAAAACCTCATTATCACAAAGCCGGTACGACATTAGGTATAGGTGCTCGTTGGACGAGTTACAGAATTGTGTTGTGGGTTGGTTCTGTGTCCTGGGTTAAGGCGATTCAGTCTCTTAGCGCTGTGTGCGCATTCTGACGCCTTAAGAGTGTTCATACTTTTCTTTTGAGCTCGTGTGAGCCGGTGGGTATTGGGACGTTGTCCCTGGTGTGTATTTTGTTTGCGTTTTTCTGAGCTGCGTCTCAGGGTTTTCTTTCGCTGAGTAAGTTTTGCGACTCAGTTGTCTATTTTCTTTGTAGACCAGTTTTGGGTTTGGTACCAGAGCCTCGCCTCTGTACCACTGGTCCTCTTCTTTTTTCGCCCTGGTTTTTACGGGTCGCTTTGGTTTCACAAGCCAGTTTTACGGCTGGACAAGGTGGTCCTTCGGAGTGGCTTTTTACTCCGTGTTTTTGGTTCTTGTTTTTGATCCTTTGTGTGCGGGAGCTACTCTCCCTAGGATCTTATTTGTTTTGTGATTTACTTGTGGGTGTTCCCTTTCCCTTTCCCTTTGTCCTTCGGGACTTTGTGGCTAAACGCTTCCGGTAGCGTTAGCTTTTCGTTCCCCTATATTAGTCGCTTCTGGTTCTCCAACACCCCCACACCATTATAAAAGGGCCGATGATTAGTCTTAACAAATAGGATTAACTTTGGGTAAATTATCCAAAATATACAATCATTGGAGTGATATTTTTGTGATACAAACATTCCCAGACTATGACAAGATTCTTTTTTCCTTCGGTGTGACCATTGTTTTTTTCACAAGCATAACTGGTGGCTTTCAAATTCTTTTCATTGCTTCCATTTCAAAGTGAGATTGACAGTGTTAACAATTCAGAATGTGCGACTATAGAAAAATAGAAAGTGAAAACCACTAGAAGTAAAAGGTGATAAAAAATATCAATGATACAAAATGTATTTTATTTCATTTCAAATTCATTTAAATGATCAACCGCATCCCATTCTGACTGGGGCACTGTAAGGTCCTGACTTTGGGTGAGATTATCTTTAATGGTCCAGGTAGATCCAACCTCTGTACTTCTTTGTAGCAAAAGTACAACTATTTTTGGAGAAAGCCTGTGGAAAAGAATGAGTTGAGACAAAAATAATACCCTGTATTAGACTGGTCCAAAACGTTCTCCTCCCTGTTGTTCACATCTTGATGACCCGTTTCTTCCCCTCAAGACAATTTGCCGCTATTGGGAAATAGTATCACTGACGCAGTGTGGCGATTACAGAATGTAAGCTCTGGGATGGGCATCATGGTCGTAAGGTAAAGAAACAATACAGCAACCGAAGAACTATGAGCAACATTTGGAACAGGCGTGTTCCACTTGTATATAAGTATTCTGCCTACAGCCCAGACTACCAGATCTAGTCTAGGAGAACATAAACGGACTTGAAGTGCGGACTGTTTCCCGGAGAGGCGCAATAAAGTAAGTGAATTCATTTGTTTGAACATAGCCTTATACTTCTATAGTGGTATTTTAATTCACAGTGTTATGTGATCGAAGAGCCTGTGAACGTACACTAGTGTATATCAAAATAAAAACAGAGTGCGGACAGAAATGTGAATATAGTCCACTGTGATCCGTTTTTACAGTTGTTTTAATGTAATGATTTAAGTTACACATGTCTCCGTTGCACTGATGAATTTTTATACCTTTGCATTAGTGTATGGCATTGACACGCGTTTGGGAGATGGTTATCTAGCTTCATTACTGAACAAATTTATAGCTTAGTTCGTCAAACACCAAAAATGCACAACACGAAATCTATTCACTACTAATCCAATAAACTAATAAATAGGCCATCTCTGCTCTGCATCGTCTGGGTCATGTTAATTTAATAGTTTTTAGGAAAAAAAACTATGCACTTTAAAACGAATGGGTCCTCTTATATTCCTCTAGAAGAAGATGATTTATTTATTTATTTATTTGTGTATGATGATGATGATGATGATGATGATGATTATTATTATTATTTAAGTATTAGTGTTATTGTTGTTGTTATTGCTGTTGTTGTTGCATAAGAATAATAAAATTATGCCGTGAAGTTGTCAGCCGATCTACATGATGAAGGTTTACAGGCCAACATTAAAGTCAGATTTAGATATTTAGCAGGTTGGCGGCTTTTCAGTTAAACACTACAGCATACGGTATCGTTATAAATTCAAACAACCAAAAATAAACAATTACCCTTGTGTGTTCGAATTATCTTAGAACTTAAAGCTGAGCTGTTATAGCCCAGTTCACACCAAGCTAACAATAAATAAGAAATAATAAAGAAGAAGAAAGGACAGGAACCAGCGAGAAGCACTGGTAATAAGCAAATAAGTATGAGTAAAAATGTTAGTCCACAGTGTGAAAAACCTTATTTGAATTAAAAGTAACCCTCAATGGAATTATCTCATATTTTGTGTTTGGAAATTAGTATTCTACATGCAATTAATCTTATAATTCCCTTTTTTTTTTTTTTTTTTGCTAGATACCGGTCTATTGAAAATGGACCTAAAACCTTTGCTGGGGAAGTTGATCACGGGAGGCCGTGCTGCATTGACCATCCTCTTCGCCCTATTAGTGCTGGGGGTGATGGTGTGGGCCTATGTTCGGGGCTTCACACTAGCTAACTCAGAATATCGCCTTATTGCCTTTGGTTTCTATGGCCTCCTCCTGGGGATCCATGTCCTGGTACAGAGCCTGTTTGCCTTTGTGGAGCACCGTCGCATGCGGTCCCGCACAGAGCCTTGCAGCTACACCAAGACCATCGGACTCACCATCTCTGCATACCAGGAGGACCCCGCCTACCTGAAGGAATGCTTAAACTCAGTACGAGCCCTGCAGTACCCACCTGAGCTTTTGAGGATCATTATGGTGGTGGACGGAAACACTGAGGAAGATGTTTACATGATGCAGATGTTCAGGGAGGTCTTTGCCGATCAGAACCCTGGCTTCTATAAGTGGGACCATAACTACCACACCTGGGACCCAAGGCGACAGACAGAGGCGCAACAGGGAGAACAGGCAGCAGACCAGTCAGTTGGCCCAGCTTTGGGGGCTGGGGAGGAAGACCCCCAGAGGATCGAAGTGGAAGAGTTGATCAGAACCACACGGTGTGTCTGCATCATGCAGCAGTGGGGTGGCAAGAGGGAGGTGATGTACACGGCCTTCAAAGCATTAGGAGACTCAGTGGACTATGTACAGGTGAGAAGATTCCCTTTAAAAAAACAACTACGAGATCCCCATTTGTCCATTAATTCTTGTCCCAAATAATCAATGTAAAAATGTATTCTTCCTCAGACTATTTCCAAATAGGTATTATGATATTTTACGACATCAGTGAGTTTAATGTTTAATGCTTACTATTTTTGCAATGCTAATTGGTATCTGCATCCTCTGTCTCTTAACAGGTGTGTGACTCAGATACCAAGCTGGACCCGCTGGCTACAGTGGAGCTTTGCAGAGTGCTGGAGAGCAACCCAAAGTATGGTGCTGTGGGAGGTGATGTAAAGATCCTGAACTTGAAGGACTCCTATGTCAGCTTCATGAGTAGCCTGAGGTACTGGATGGCCTTCAATGTGGAACGAGCCTGCCAGTCCTTTTTCAACTGTGTCTCCTGCATCAGTGGCCCCCTGGGTAAGAGTGACAGACACCTTCAGGAATAATAGCCTGAGCTTAACTTTTGAATTGAGACCAGCTTTTTGTTTGTACTCACATTGTATACTTTTTTTCTCAATTGTTCCCCTCCAGGTCTCTACAGAAATGACCTCCTTCAGCAGTTCTTGGAATCCTGGTACAATCAGAAGTTCCTCGGGACACACTGCACATTTGGAGATGACCGTCATCTCACCAACCGCATGCTAAGCCTGGGATATGCAACCAAGTGAGTCTTTATATTCACTGGATGATTTGCTATCTAAAATCAACCAAGATTAATATTATGCCAATTAAGAGTTAATATTACTCTGTCTAGCATGTGGAACAAACTTTTTTCAGTTCCAATGAGCAGAGTTTAAAAGCATTCCTTTTAGAGCGTAGCTTGTCTTCAAATTGGAGGCTAACCAAAACTGCTTCAATCGTGTAGAGATAACAAATGATCTGAGCCACTGTTTTGCCTTTTCCAGGTACACAGCTCGGGCTAAGTGCTCCACGGAGACCCCAGCCCAGTTTCTGAGGTGGCTGAACCAGCAGACGCGCTGGACAAAGTCTTATTTCCGCGAGTGGCTCTACAACGCCCTGTGGTGGCACAAGCACAGCCTGTGGATGCCCTACGAAGCCATTGTGTCGGGCATTTTTCCATTCTTTGTCACAGGCACTGTCATCAAACTGTTCTGGGCAGGCTCCCTGTGGAACATCCTCTGGGTCCTCTGCTGCATCCAGATCATTGGCCTGATTAAGGCCTTCTACGCCTGCCTCCTCCGCAAGAACTTCATCATGATCTTCATGTCGCTCTACTCCATGCTGTACATGACCAGCCTCCTCCCTGCCAAATATTTTGCCATAATCACCATGAACAAGAGCAGCTGGGGCACCTCGGGCAGACGTAAGATTGTGGGTAACTACATGCCCCTCTTACCTCTCTCAGTCTGGGCAGCCATTCTGTTAGCTGGCTTGTGTTACACTATTTATCGGGAGACCCGGGAAGATTGGACTACGCCTGCAAAGAAACTGGAAATCCAGTTCTTGATTTATGGCTCCGTTGCCTATGTCGTTTACTGGCTTTTCATGATCATACTCTACTGGATATGGTTCCGGAAGTTGTGTCGTAAACGGTCAGAAAGTTACAGCGTGAGCGTGTAATACATTAATTCTAGACTCTTAAGACAGGAGAGAATGGTGCAATATTTATTTTCTTGGATCCTGAAATATTCTTGAATGTTATTTATTTATTTATTGTGTTGTTAATTTTTACTGAAAGCACAAAACTGTATTTAAAAAAAAAACTCACTGTACATATTGAAAATACCTAAAGGAAGTGGTGGCTCTCCTTTCACTCCAGATGGGAGTACAGGGTCAAAGATGGCAGCATTAATTAACAGTACCTTATGACAGGTGCAATTTTGTCATTCAAAGAAAAGACAGTTTGATATTGTCTCATCAGAGTGTCTGTGCGTACCATTTTCTGTACTGCAAGGAAAGACCCTATATTGTAACACAGCTCTTTTAAAAAGTTATAAGAATATAAAATGTTGACCATTTTGCTTTGCACTAGCAGTTTTTTGTACCAGTATAGAGGATTGTTATGGCATGTACAGCACAAAACAGAGAGCCATCATCTAATCTATGGTAAAAATGTGACACAAACATGAAGGCTGATCATGACGCAGATAAAACTTGGACATTAACCTGAATTTTAACAAGAATCTGCTTTGAAACACGTCTGTTGGACATGCTCAGAATTTAACTTAAAAATTGTAGACTTGGCAGGAAGTTTGATTTCCTGTTGTGCATTAATGCAGGACTCAATGTGTGAGAACCAAAATGTTTTTATTGCAAAATGCAAATAATACACTGTTTCACATCACGTCGGTCTCGCTCATTCTTTGCCTATGCCAAGAAGACAATGAAGTTCGACATCATCGCCATCTACTGATCAAAGTTTGTAACATCACTGTGAACTTACAATGACAATCGGAAGTAAAACAGTATGCAGAAGAATTTACAAAAACATTACATTACATATATTTAACAGACACTTTTATCCATGCGGACCATTTCTATCCCTTAAATTCCCATTTTCATGCTACACATGTAACTCCTGTTCCACTCATGTTACATGGACCTCCATCCAGCACGTACTGTGCCTTGTATCATTGTTCTGATGTTGAAAGCTTGTAATGCCTCCTAGTTTGGCTTAGCATAGGTTAGGTCAGAGTAATGTTCACTTTGTGAACTGCACTTAATGTGTTCATGGCTATGAATAAATGTACAAAATGAGTATTGTACCTAATCGGACCTGTGTTTGTAGTTGTTCCAATGACCTTTGATATGCACTAAATTAATACAATGTAATGTAATGTAATCCAAAGCAATGAAACAAAACTAAACAACTATGGGAGGTGTCATTATTCTTTTCCAATCCTCACATTATATTGTCCTTTATCTGAGAGCACCGGATTGGCCCTTGGACTGGCTGATGCGCGAAAAAATATTAGCTTTACTTGTATGGCATATGGGCATATGTTCATATATACTTTTTTAAAGTATATGTTCATACAAGCCATTGGCTCTTTCTTTCTTTTTCTTATTCTTGGCAGCCAGACAATGAAGTCCCAGTGTGCCAACGAGGCTAAATAGGCCTGAGAGAAACAACACTACAATTACTAGCCAACTGCCACCAACTAGCAACTGCCACCAACGTCTTTTCCGCCACCACTACTGTCACTAACACCAACACCATCACAGCCAATATTACTACCACAACTACTTCTATAAAATCTGTAATCTTTGAGTAGTACTTGTTGAAAACAAGAATACACTAGATCTATTTTAACTGTATTAATGTAAAGATTGTAGCCTACAGAGTGCATTAGAACAAAGCTAAAAAAGGGAAATTGTACAAAAAATTTCCTTACATTTAAAATATAAACAAATGAATGTAAGTTCATTTCAAACCTTTATCTTCCTTGGCCTTATACCATGTGATTATTTCTTGCCACCCTGTCAGACCAATGATGTATATAACTATATAGCCTGTGGCATTTTTCAGTGCCATTGACATCAATGCCACTCCTCATACAGCGTCTGTACAAAGAAATTAAAATTGTAGAGATATGTGCCAATGTTGGAAGCACGCAACTGACCCGGGTGAGTCAGGGTGAGTACGTGATTGGTTTGTTCATGAGAATTTAACACAAATACTGGATTAAGGTAACAAAAAACCCACAAAGCAGTGCTTTATAAGTGTATATTTGCTCAGGAAAGTGTCTCACCACAGTTAAGAAAAAGTAACATTTAATTAATTCATTCAACTTTTATTTAATTCTCGGGAATACATTGAGTGTAATTCTCAGAAATACATTAATGTAATCTTGATGCCGAGATTAGACTATGCAGCAATAAAACATAATAAAAACAACAAAATACAAACAAAACACATATTTAAAAAAACCAGTTACATATATAAGCAGGGAGGTTTGTGATAATGGTTTTAAATTGTCCATAGCCAGGTTAATAGAGAATTTATTTTTAGCCAGTCATTTGACCAAGTTAGATAGGGTCCAACGTTCCAATCCAGCATCTGTTGTAGTCTGTATTCCCGGTCACTTGTCTCCCCAGTACTGTCTCTGTGTCTGTGTTCCCTGAGCTGCTTCACTCCCCTGTACTTGTGTGATTTCACTATTCGGGTGGTTCCCCCCCTTCTTTCCAGTCTCGCTTTACTTACTTCCTGCTTATTTCTAGTTTTACTAATTTCTACTAATCCCTACTAATTTATAGATTGTAAAGTACTAACCTCACTAATATACTAACATGTGAATATTACTAATGGACTAACACACACTAGTTTTGGGTTTTTGATAGTTTAGATCACTATACTAATACATTAACCAGTTTATGTGATTCCAGTCCGCGTTTTGTCAGTCCCCTGTCATTGAATTAGTTTTCCTAACGTTCTTCACCTGGATGTTGTTTGTTACTCCTCCCTCACTCACTTAACCCCTCCTTGATTGTTATCTTCCCCAGTGTATAAATGTCAGTCTTTTCCACCTGTTCAGTGTCAGAACGTTGATCGAATTCATTGTGCCGATTGTTAGTAAGCCTTTGTCTATCGAGATTCCTGCGACACCCCTTTGTACGACTTCGAGTTTGCCTGCCCCTTTTGGTTTTGTTTGCTTCTGGTTTGACCTTCGCTTTGCCTTGACTTCTCTTTTGCCTGTCCCTTTGTACCTTCGCCACTCTGATCTCCTGGTTTTTGACTTTTCGCCTGTTTTTTCACTATTCTTTTGGAAACTCGATTCGGCACCGTACTCTCTCTGATTACCTGGCTTCGAACCTCGGACTGAATAAAGACAACGTTTTTTGGATTTCCCTGGTCTGCGTGTGGGTCCTTACACAGAACATCGCAGATAATGTTAATCCAGGGCTTTCACAATGTTTCTTACCACCAGTCATAAAATGCTGAAGATGACATTCATTGGAAATAAAACAATTAAAGTATATGATAGATACTCAAACTTTCCTGTTACGCAAGCCTTAAATAAAAATAATTAAAAATGGGTGTGGTAATCATAAATGTGTGGACAGTTTAGATGTTTCACTTCAGTCTATTGTTGACTTCAATATTCACATCAAATACCTCATTTGCGGAGCCATTCAAATAAGTCTACACCCTTCATAAATGTACTGTATGTATTATTGTGAATATTTCAATTCTGGTTTCAGAAGCATGAGCAATATACCCACCTATGACAGTTGGCAGTCACTTCTACTGCATGTTAGGGAACAAAGAGCGGAACATGCCTATAAAAGGGCGTTGGACCACTTTCAAGCGCCTAGAGTCAGCCAAATGTACCCAACGCTCCTTTCATAGGAATTTAATGATCATTGTAACGGTCCGATCGTCACGTTCACTGTCTTGACGCTGATCGTGCGCAAGCAGCTTTAGCATTGCGAGCGTCTGGAGGCTTCTTTTAAACTCATGTAACTTTGAAATACTTAATTGGTTCTTTAAAAAAATAATAACTGAGACTTTTTTTGACATCCACAAGTTAACCATGAAACATGTAAGCCATTTGTACTGAACTATTTACAGTTGAATATTTAGTTGACTAAATCCAAAATGCACTTATTTCCAGAAATGTAAAATCCAGGTTCAGACAGTAAAAGTCATGCCCAGTATTTTGCCCACAATCACCATGATCTGCTTAATTAGCACAATTCTCCAGCCAGTAGGTAGAAATCAGCTGGCTGAGTTAATGGGTAGAAGAAACACACGGCAGGACTTTTACTTTGTGACTTCTGGACTTTCCACCTCTGCTTGTTTCCTGCCCGCAGACAGACGCCTGATGACTGACGTGCACTGGGGAAACGTAGGGGAAGAAGTCAACCCCATGTATGCCTAGTGTCTACACTATGAAATAGTACTATTAGTGGAGCAGATAAGATCGTATATGGAAGGTATTGTGCATTTTATGACTAAAGCATGAAACCTTCTCCAGTGTTTCTATAAACCATGAAGTTTATTTTCAGACGTGGAGGCATTTCAGATTTGACCTCTGGGACTAGGCAGAGAGCGAACAAATTTCAGGCTGTCAAATAAATTTTTTTTTCACTTTTTCGCAGGCATTTTCCATTTTCTGTACCAGGATTCAGCATCTGGACCACAGCTGCACCATCAAGGAACACAGCATCAACCACAGGAGCAGGTTGTGAGTCAGCGTCATCAGTCATCATGCAATGCAAGAGGTCTGCTTTTGTACCAATTCACATCTTCCCTCCCTGAGACAAAGATGGTGGTGCTGTCTGATTTTCGTGGCTGAATTATAGATCCAGAAGCACTTACTTGATTTCTCAAATGAGGTTCAACAAATGACAGTCATGTAATTCCATATAACATACAGCAGAAGTTGTCAAAGTTGTTAACAAGCTACAGCTTCACGAGCAAGGAGAAATACTTTACGAGCGAGTAGAACCAGTTCGCGCGCGGCTCATTGTTTTACTCTCGGTGTTGAAATTTGCGCCCGAGAAAATGGTATTGTACTCGCGCAGTACAATATCTGCGCGCGTGGCTGCTTGTTTGGGCGCGCGGCTGCTTGTTTTACTCTCGGTGTTGGAATTTCCACGTGTGAAAGTGGTTCTGTGCTCGCGCAGTGAATATCTGCTCGCGCTGATTATTGGCATTAAATTGACGCCATAGTTTTGAAAACAGACATGATTTCACAAGAACAAACAAATATTGATACAGCATATTAAATACATTGGCACAGCATAACATTATAATTCTACACTGATGACTTATACAACTGATGTTTCCTTGCTGATGAATTATAACGTTACAGCTCTCAATTATAACGATTACATGTTTGAGCTATTGCGACTTAATTGTAGGCTATTTGACATTATCCGTAGACCAGGCTTTTTAGTGTGAGTCTCATTCATTTGAGTAGGGTCCAGGACGTTGCCTGCTTCCACGCAGCGTATGTGGTGAGCAAATGTTTTTCTTCCCTTTGTGGCTGTTGGTATTGCACTCATTGGCTGAAGTAGCCTATGTGAGTAGGCGTGTCAAACAAGGTTGTTTCTTACAATAAATATGCTATTTTAATGAAATGACATACACGTATGATTTCTCTTTTTTGGCCATGTACGAGAATTTTCTTTAAAATCCGATCATTTTAAGCCTCCGGTACGACTGTTTAATATTTCCCACCTGGCAACGCTGGCTAGCTAGCTGTTATACAGCTACACGGCATCTCCGTTTGCTGTCTCTTACAACACTTGCGATGTCTCGCGCTGATTCTGATACCAACCGTAATTAAGAATTATATCCCCCCCAAAAAGCGAACCCGTTCATCCGTGTGGGCTCACTTTGGATTCAGGAAAAAGGATTTTTATTATTTTAAATATACAATTAGGCTACAAGGAGTGAAATATTCAGTTGCATTTTTTGTTTTATTTTTCAATTAAAATGGTTTTAAAAATCTGCATATCCATAAATAAACAGATCGAGTTGTAAACTGTGTGATTTTTTTTTTAAGCTTAAAACCTGATACCGTGATATAGCCTACCGAAAATCGTGATATTGAGTAGTACGATTATCATACCGTCACATCCCTAGCCTACACATCTCCGTATGCATATGTTTACATAACTCAGCATCTCCATTCAAAGACAGACCCAAAACTAAAAATATAGTTTCTTAGCAAGTGAATTACGGGGCCGGTTTCACGGACGCAGATAAACTTTAAACTGAGTTTTGTAAGAAGAATCTGTATTAAAAATTGAATTTAGTCTAGGATTAGGAGCTTTATTTGTGTCTGAGAAACTGCCCCTGTAAGTCAAAGGGATTTGAATGTGGAAGCTCCCCGTCGTGGGGTGCACAGCAATTGCAGTATCAGATACATAACAGGCACATGAAATAACAGCTCTGAAAGATATTCTCCTAAGACTCTCTTGTGACTGATTAAACTGGTGGCTACGCAGCCCAAATAAACAGTTGGCGTAACAGGAAATTTGAATGTCTGGATGACATCAAGTCTGACCTAGCCCATGACTAAGAGGGTGATTCCTGCCTCCACTAATGTTCTCAGCGGGCTAGCCCCCACCCCCCAATGTAAGAATGTAAGAATATAAAAGAGAAATAGAGTGAAATCCTTGAAATGGGAAGGGTGGGAACTCCCTATTTACTTTAGAATCTGACGCATAAGTTGATGGCTCTGTAACAAATGTGTAATAAATCTTTGTCTTCAGGAATGCTATATGCACCCAAAGGAGGAGCTGGTATTTCCTGTTTTTTTTTGTTTTTTTTTGTAACATTAATTAAATCAGGAAGTCTCTGGAGATTAGAATCTTTTTTTTTTTTTTTTTTTTTTGAAGAAGACATGTAAAAGTTGTTACCATTCACCGTCAAATAGCTGTTTGGTGTCACTGCAAGGAATAATATTTTTCTAATGAAATTCAACAGCAAACTGTGATTATATCTTCATCTTTCTCGCTGTTTTACAGCACTGTAAATTCACAAAACATGAAGTACATGTATTTTCAATGGCAAAACCATAAACACAGATATCCAGACTGATCATCAACACGGCCGATGTAAAACAAACAAATAAACAAACAAACAAAAAACATGGAGCATCATTGTTAATACAGTGTTGCTTGTTTTTCAGAACTGATGTGTTTCTAATCAATTGCAGCATTTTTTGTAATTTGGTGAGAAGCAGCATCCCTCATTTTCCTATGAAAGGCATGCAGTGTACTCACTGGTTGGGTTCAGTGTCATTTACCAGAATAGCTGCCAGACGTCTGTTATGGTTACAATCTCAAAAAAGCGAAAAACAACTAGCTGAACTCATTTCCCGCAACATAGTATTCAGAGGGTGCTTGCGGTTGGAAAGCTGCGATCATGCACTCCACCTCTGGTATCTGCGAGAATGTAACGTGTTCCGTACAATGGCTGTATCAAAGTGATCTAAACGTGTCAACCTATTACATTTAATTTACTTAAATCAAGTAGAAAAGGCTTGGTGTTTCATTGTCAGAACACCACACCGAGTTCAACTGGAACGCATTAAAAGTCTTAATGTAAATGTCACCATTGATCATAACTTATCAAGTCGGTAAAAATCACATTCGTTGCAGTTTGCGTTTAATTTCCGAGGTACGAAAAAAAAAACAACGTACTGACACATATGCTACAGTTAGAATGCTTACAGGCGAAATAAACACGGCTGTCCCGCTACTTTAGGCTACAGTAGAACCAGTTCACGAATGCGATAATGTCATGCCGTAGGCTACATAGCTAACTGTAGGCTGCACCCACACATACAGAACGCATGAAAAAAAAATGTATTGCCCATGGTCGTTAATTACCATAAATGTTACGTCTCCAGGCTGGAGCTTATGTTCATATGACGCAATGGATAAATATGCAAAACTTCACTCCCAGTGGTGTAGGCGTCACACGTCACATACAATCTAGACGTATGGTTACGATAGATTTCGAAATAAATAAATTGATGAAGAATTTAACGAATACACAATGAAATAAATAAGCAATGAAATGGACACTTAAATAAATAATCAATTAAATAAATCAAATATCAAATATTTTATGTAAAAATGCAATAGTTAAAATGAACAAAGTCACCAATAGAAACAATTGTCAATATTCAAGTCACATAAGAACCAGAAAACATGAATATTTGATGGAATAAATATAAAGGTAATATGTAAATATATAACATATAAAATGTATAATAAATATGAAATCTGGGTTGGTTGGCACAATTATACAGGTGCGCAGTTAATAATGTGATAGCCAAAACAAGCAATCCCGGTCACACTGGGACCCAGCTCTGTGATAATATGATGTTAAATACCCAGCTAACATCAGTCATCACAGGCTTTCAAATCTTACAGTAGCTGATCTCTATTTCTATTAATTGGAAGTAATCTATTTCCAATATTCCCATCTAACACAGTTTTATAATATGCTTAGTGTGAACACCATTTTTTTAATTTTTACTTTTGATACTACAAAGCTGAAATCTTTGCCACACAAAAAAGTGAGTTTTTCATATGGTGTAACATGATACAGGACTACAATTCAAGAAACCAGACGTTTCAATCTTACATTTTTGTGACTGCGACCTTTATAGGACCAGAGAATAGCTGTGTGCCAACCAACCCATGTGCTAACAAGAACCAGTTCCCCCTACTTCACATTCCTTAAAAAAAAAATAATAATAATAACCATACGGCCCGACACAAGAACATATTCCGGGATGGGATACTGATGTCATACCCTTGATCAAGGTACTTTCAGTAACATATCCAGCAGTATAAATTTGTTTTATGCTACGTAAAATGCCGAAAAAACGTCAGTTAAAAATAGCTGAACTCGTTTAACTTGTTCACGTTGCCTGGAAAGATAAACAGTCGCGAAGGCTGATTACGTTCTAGCGCGCCCTCCTTGTTCGTCTCTCGTTACCGTGACAACTTGCACACCGATTCACTTAAATAAAATGAATAGTTTACTCCCAGTAGGCAGGGCAATTTTGAGTCACGTCCCAGTATTTTTAGTAGCACCGCCAAGGGTTTAAAGCCTTTGTAATGGTTTGTCTCGTTTCTGAACTTCTGTAAGTTCCCACAACGAGTACTGCTACGGGACTACGGAATTTAACTCGGAGAAGTATGTAGATGCAGATGTTTCTATAGAGCTTGTGAAAAGGGTAACACCTGTATTGTCAGTCGTCTCTCGTGGTTACTAAGTTGTTAGCTTGTGATTTTCACGAGAAATCGACCGCTATATTTTTGAATATGTTCTCTCAGCACTTGGAGTAGATTTTTTATCAAGACTAGGCCTATTTGAGTCAGAACTATTGTCCTCATGATCCCAAAACTGTTGTAGCGAATGAAATTCATATATTGAGGTGTCATTTTTAAGACATTCCAAGGCCAGAAACCACTTTAGTCAACGAACTCAAACCACAATAATTTATGTGGGTTCTTATTCTTTGGTGGATAACCAGCTTCCATTTTAATAATAGCCTACATGCTTTGTTTGTTTGCACGTGAAACTGTATGCAGTTTCCGGTAGACTGTACATTACTTACCCTGCCTTATTTTTTAAAATACCCTGCTCATTTACTTGACTTAGTCTACTTAACAATGCTTTAGTATGCTAACTATATTGATTATTTCCGTTTCTGCCGACCCTTTTTTAATGCAATGCATGTCATAGCCGGCCAAATAGGTGGCCCTTTTTTAAAGGATCCCTTTTACTTAATAATAAATATAATACACTGCATACTATACTATAAATAATACATTTAACAAAACAGAATACATAAGTTACCATTTGTAATTTGTTTTAAGCGCAGAAAACCTAGGCATGTCTGAGGTAAAATAAAAAATAAAAAAGCAACATCAACAAAAAACAGGTAACTTTTTCAGGCTTCTGATGTGGCCATAGTTCCATAACTGCTGCTTCGGTGGTTGCAAATGATATTATAAAACCAGTGGATAATTAACAGCATTGTGCAACCCTGTTTATTGACCACTCAAAGGCATTTGATACAGTGATTTGATTGAAAGTGTCACGGTTTCTGTGCAGGTAGATCATTTTTCTGTGCCTGCACTGGCTCAGTGGTTAGCATTCCGATTAGCCACTCGGCTAATCGTTATTTTGGTGTGTGGGGACGATTAGTTCGAGCTTGCAGATTAGCCACTCGGCTAATCGTTATTTTTGGTTCCTGTGGGAGGATTGTTCCTGCTTGAACATTCCATGCATTCCTTCAGGGTTACCTCTGATCTGTTTCACCTGGGGGTTGCTCACATCTTCCGCTGATTACCAGCCACACCTGTGGCTGGGTATTTAAAGCGTCAGTAGGCAGTGGAACAGTGCTTGAGTGTAACGTGTTTTGCTCTAGCCAGTTCCCTGTCGTATTCCTGAGCAAGGTGTAAGGAATTTAAGAACAAAGAAATTTAAAAAAGAATTCTGACTTCAGTTTGTTTGTGAAAAAGGTATTAGGACGGTATAGGTCCAGATTCTGAGGCCGGCGGTTTTAAGGGGTTATTGTGTCACCGTTGGGGCACAAAACTTTCTGCCCTTTACTAACCAGTTTTCCCCCCTGGTTTTAGCTGGCCTCAGAACTTCTTCTGTTTGTTTTTGAAAAGACATTTTCTTTTTCTCAGCTTCAGTTCGAAGTTGTTTATTTTTCATTTCTCATTTCCCTGTTCCTTTATTTTCCTTATATACTCCTTCTTCCTCAGTTACCCGTTTAGGGGTTTATTATTCATTATTTGGGATACGTCCCCTAGGAGTATAGCACCCCCTTCTTATTTTGTCTCTCACGAGACTCAGTGGTTACTGGAGTGCCCTTTGGTAACTTATAGATCCCCTGTTTGGTCGCGTCTGGTCTTCACCCTTCCCCGCCCTCACAGAAAGACTAAGAAACATCAGGCCAAGCACTAAAGCAGCTAAATGGGTTGAAAACTCCCTATCAGATAGAACACAGTGTGCAAATGTAGATGTCTAACAGTACATTAATGGAGGTCCACCAATGGGTTCCACAAGGGTGTTCTGGACACGGTCCAGTTTTGTTTTTATTTTTATTTTATTTTATTTTATTAAATGGTGGTGCAGTGGGTGGCACTGTGACCTCACAGCAAGGAGGTCATGGGTTCAAATTCAGCCTGGGCCTTTCTGTGTGAAGTCTGCATGTTCACCCAGTGTCCGCATGGGAATCCTGCGGGCACCACAGTTTCCCCCCACAGTCCAACGACATGCAGGTAGGCTAATTTTAGGTATGAGTCTGTCAGTGTGAGGTATGAGTGTGTAAGTGAATGGTGTGTGTGTTCCCTACGTTAGACTGGTGGCCTGTCTGGGGTGTACAGCTCAAAGTTTTTCTTAAAATCATATAACTCCAAAATTGGTTTATATGGTGACGATACCCTTGTATTACTAAGGTAATGGCTGCTTGCCATTCAGCTGCATTACATTTAGTTACATTCATTTGGCATAGGTGATTGTCAGACTTGATATTTGGGCTGCACTGCGCATGCTGGTTTTCATTCCATCCACAGTCACAATGGCAGCATTTTAGCAAGCTAATTTTTTTTTTAATGGGGTGCTTTTTGTGTTTAGAGGGATTATTTACTGGTTTATTTAGAGGGATTATCAAGCCACATTATGCCAGGAAATGCTATGCATGCCATGAAGAATAGAAGTCCCATGTTCACATTGTGCATATTATGCTATATTGCAAACAATTACATAAAAAGGGGCAACAAAAATGATCAAACTGATCAAATTAAAGACTCAATAGGTGACTCAATATGTTCCTAATTAGGTTACTGAACATGTTTTTAAGTTCTTTCATAATTTTACTTTAAATTTATTACCACAATCCAGGTTTGTCTCATTATCATTTGCTTTGTCTTTGAAATCTTCATTACCTACCAAATGGTTAGCTTTAGAGGCCATGTGTCCACATTTTCTCCGATTAAGAGCCAAGTGATTCACCTCAGTCTTTAATTTGATCAGTTAAAACATTTTTTACCTTTATGTAATAATTTGCAATACAGCACCATATGAATATGTGACTTTGATTCTCCATGGCATACATAGCTACTTCTGTGGCTTAAGAGGGTATGCAATCCGTCAATGCTTGAAAAAAATAATTAATAAAAATTAACATATTGTTAAAATTCTGTGATTGCAATTGTGGTTGAAACCAAAATAAGCAGTGCTACTGAAATGCCCTGCGTAAAACATGCTCGTAACCAGAGCAACATGAAGTATGTTACACCTGGCTAACAACATTCCCTGAGCAGGAAGTCTCCAAGCATGGTGGGCCTGGAGAGCTACAGGGTCTGCTGGTTTTTGCTTTCACCTTAAAATCAGCATCCATTTGAGACCCAAGACACCAGGTGAGTTGAGTTAACTGTGTAATCAACTGCTCTAATTGATTCATGAAGTGCAGAGTCACTATGAAAACCAGCAGACCCTGTAGCTCTCCAGGACCAGGGCTGGAGACCACTGCTGTACATTATTATGAAAGTGATGCCAACCTAGAAGCATATCATATAAATCATAGGTTCATACTGCTAACAATGAAGTCACAAAACCGTAAGGCACGTGCTCACAAAGAATCCTAGCAGCATTACATAAGAAAGATGCAGGTGATTGTTTGCAAAAGTTTTTAAAGTTTTAAAATGCTACTTAATGACTAAATAAAAGAGGTGGGCAATGCTGGTCATATCCATTTCTGGTTCTCACGCCAACTTCTGGCCTTAATTGCTTATTCAGCCCTAACATGCCATCTGACATTTTAGCAACATTGCTTGATAAGCGCATAAATTAAAACAGAATTGGTGGAAACAAGAGCGTCCAGGAATGGAATTGTCCACCCCTGAAATAAATATTTCCATGAATATTTGATTAATATTGGCTCTAATACATGGGGCAAGTCCAGTCCTGAAGGGCCTGCATGTATGCAAGTGTTTGTTTCCACCAATTGCCAAATTAGGCTCCTGTTTCACGAAGAAGGATTACCGAGTTGGCTGGATAGCTGCACTAAGTAAAACCCGGAACGCTCCCAAATCTGGAACATTGACTGAAGTAAAAAGAGCTGTTCTGGGTTTTCCGCAGTGCAGTTATCCAGGTAACTCAGTAATTCTGCTTCCTGAAATACCTCCTAGGTCACAGTAAAGAGTTTCACATAGGGACACAAGAACAGTCTTTGGCTGTCATTCATGTACTTATCAGGAAATGTAGCCAAAATGTGAGATGGTGTGAATTTTAGGACTCATTCTGTAATTAAGGCCATAAGTTTGCATGAAAATAAATAAATAAATAAATTAATTAAGATACAGCCCTCCTGACCACCTCTGCTCTAATATGCTACTCATTGTTGTTAAGGACAAAGTGGTTGAATGGCCAGTTTCAGGGTGTGAAATTTCTGTTTTAAACTTGTGAAACAAAGCATGAGGCAATCAATGCCGTGCATGTTGATGTGGAGCACACCCTCTCAATTGCCTGGACATGTCCTCCAAAAATGCAATTACATGACAATATGCCAATTTCAATCATCAACTAAAATATGTTTTCACTTGGCATGACTTGCTCTCACGTAACCAAGAACTTTGGCTTGTCATGCCTCCTAGTTTGACTCATTGTAGGTTTGGTCAGAGTAATGTGTACTGTGTGAACTGGACTTAATGTGTTCATGGCTATGAATAACTAGAAAATGAGCATTGTACCTCATCGGATCTGTTTGTAGTTGTTCCAATGACCTTCGGTATGCACTTATTGTACGTCGCTCTGGATAAAAGCGTCTGCAAAATAAATGTAATGCAAAGTAATGTGATATTTTTATTCTTTTATGACAGTGAAATCGTTCTATGGAGTATCCTCACAGGCAGACCATTCAACTAAAAGCACTGGCATCAAGTGTTGTGATACAGCTCACAACCTGTTATTGAATCCTGACTGTGCCAGTCTTGACTGTGCTAATATGGGGGCACTGCATACGTGACTGGCCATCACATTGCTCAGGGAAGGATAGCCAGTTAAGGTGCAAAGGTAGCGGGAGTAACTCTAAAATTCATAGATACGGTTTTCACTTTGCACGGACTTGTCCTTCACATTGGCGCCCTCTAGTGGTGAAACACAAACACTCCAGACAAACCAGACGATATGCGGAAACATTGTTTAAAAGTAATCACGGTCATCGGCGATATGAACAACTCATGTCTTAAATGAATAATTGTACTATTCTTGGTGCTTCATCTCTGGTCATTGTCATCCACCAGACCATAAACCTGCAAGAAAAATCACAAAAGAATCAACAGAAAGATCACATTCACAGATAACAATAAATCTATATAACCGTGTACAAACATTTCTTTAGACTTGAGTATGAACAGCTTACTCAGTATAAAATCGGAGAACAGTCTATGTGTTCTGACCTATCAGTCCACTATTGACATGAATAAAATAGAATTGCATACAACATTGTCTTTGCCAGTATGCCAGTAACATAACAATCTGAACTGAACAAATTTTAGACACAAATGATTTAATATCTTCCACAATATTTTCAGGTCTCAGCTCTGACAGGTAAATCTATCCGAGACTAGATGAGATTCCTGAACAGATAAATCCCGGCAGGCTACGTGGAGCCCATCATTCACTTAAGGCGGAATGATGGGCTCCTCGTTTAAGACTATAATGATCACTTTTACAAGGCGCTTGCATTTTGATATTTTAGTTCTGGAGAGGCCAATGCGAGCACTTTGCCTGCCCTTTATTCACACAAATTAGTTGTGTGGGAGTTATGTGTCCTTTTTAGACCTCTACTGCTTTTGTCAGTGTTGTTATTTTCGTAGCTGTTTCGTAATTGTTTATAAATGCGATTTGGCGCACAATGGAGATGCCGCGTGCCTTCGAGTCCGCGGCTCTCCCCCAAATATTGACACACGGCCGTGGCTCTTTACTGCGCGTGCTGTACTGTATGTGTCTATTCCACGGAGCACGGATTGCTCATCTGTGTTTACAAAAAAAAGGCATATACGTCCAAAGGCAACAGCAGAGGGAGCGTGTCTTTAAAAAAAAAAAAAATTTTTTAACGCAGTTTACCCCAGGGACAAGAAGAGCAGCAGCAGGAGAGCCGTCAGACAGGCAGCCACGAGAGCAGGGGACGGGAGGAGCGGCAGGTTGGGAGACGGCGGGGTCGGGGCGAGGTCACAGGGCGGCCCGGCAGGCGGGGGCGGAATCTGCCCCCCCGGAAGGAGAGCCGTGTCAAATACCCCCTGCAGCTCGGCCTGGGCGACCAGGACCTGGGGGATCACTGTCAGTGAGTCAGACAGCAGACATAGAGAGAGTGAGAGAGAGAGAAGTCAGACACAGAGAGAAAGAGACAGTCAGACAGAGAGAGAGAGATAGAGACAGACAGACAGAGAGATAGAGAGACAGTCAGACAGAGAGAGAGAGAGAGAGAGAGTCAGACAGCAGACAGAGAGAGAGATAGAGAGACAGTCAGACAGACAGACAGACAGAGAGAGATGGTACGTGCCTTGATTTTAGGCTATTATAGCTATTTCAGTTAATATTATGACATTTGCTCATGCATTATGCATGATGCATGAAATACTTTGTCATTTCAGTATATACTGTATGTGAATATGTAAATTAATGAGTCCCCCAGATTACACTAAATATGGATGTAATAAAACATTCATAAGAAAATTTGGCTGAAGAGGCGAAACTAAAATGACCTTGTAATTTGAATTCCTAACAGCTAATTCACTTTAAAAGTAGACTTGTTCTGATTCGTATCAGGATTAAACACTGGTAGCAGAAATGTTTCATTTCTTAATCACTAGCCTGATGGCGTGTATTCAGAGTTTATTCAGCTGGACCTCTTTCTCTTTTTGACCCTTCTTCCTTGGGATTTGGAATTTTGATTTGCAGTCGTACCGTTCCGGTAACCTCTAAGCCCGCCCGATCCTGCGCCTGCGCGTTTAGGAGCGCCCCCTCCTAAAGCAGCTTCCGTCCTCCAATGAGAATGCTCTCTCCTGACACAGCCACTTGCAACCCAATAGCAGTTCTACCCACTATGGGCCACGCAGGGCAGCAGGAGAGAGTTAGCGTCATTTTGCGGAGAGCCGTGTCCCTCACTGATAGCAGCTAGTAGCCTCCTGGCCCCCTGGCACCATTCATATGGCATAGGATCACACTGGCAAAGGGCTACCCCCCTGATAAAAAAACATTTCAGTCCAGATTTGAGTTTGGAGCTCCTCGGCAAAGTGACCCCCATCCCGACCCCCAACCCCCCCAGCTTCGCACCTCACCTTTGAGGTGGTGGTAGGTTCTGACGATGGAGCGCTGCTGGGAGAAGATCTCGCACTGGTACGTGCCCTGGTGGTGGGCGCGGGCGGAGGGGATGGAGTACAGGCGGTCCTCCCCCACCGTCACGACCCCGAACTGCTCCACCTGCTGAGTCCTGGCCTTCGGAGGAACCCAGGCGCAAAAAGGTCTGATGTGCTTCCAGAGCGCATGCTCACTCACACAAACACACAGGTACGCAGACACACACATGCACACAGGTACGCATGCTCACTCACACACGTACACAGGTACGCATGCTCACTCACACACACACACAGGTACGCAGACACACACATGCACACAGGTACGCATGCTCACTCACACACGTACACAGGTACGCATGCTCACTCACACACACACACAGGTACACAGACACACACACGCACACAGGTACGCATGCTCACTCACACACGCACACAGGTACGCATGCTCACTCACACACGCACACAGGTACGCAGACACACACACGCACACAGGTACGCATGCTCACTCACACACGCACACAGGTACGCGTGCTCACTCACACACGCACACAGGTACGCAGACACACACACGTACGCAGACACACACACGCACACAGGTACGCAGACACACAGGTATGCAGACACACATGCACACAGGTACGCAGACACACACGCACACAGGTACACAGGTACACACAGGTATGCAGACACACGCACACAGGTACACAGGTACACACAGGTATGCAGACACACACGCACACAGGTACACACAGGTATGCAGACACACACGCACACAGGTACGCAGACACACACACGCACACAGGTACACAGACAAACACACGCACACAGGTACGCAGACGCACACAGGTACGCAGACACACACACGCACACAGGTACTCAGACACACACACGCACACAGGTACACACACACGCATACAGGTACACAGGTACACACAGGTACGCAGACACACACACGCACACAGGTACGCAGACACACACACGCACGCCAGGTACGCAGGCACACACACGCACACAGGTACGCAGGCACACACACGCACACAGGTACGCAGACACACACACGTACACAGGTACGCAGACACACACACGCACACAGGTACACAGACACACACACGCATATAGGTACACAGGTACACACAGGTACGCAGACACACACACGCACACAGGTACACACACGCACGCCAGGTACGCAGACACACGCACACAGGTACGCAGACACACACACGCACACAGGTATGCAGACACACACACGCACACAGGTACGCAGACACACACACGCACACAGGTACGCAGGCTCACACACGCACACAGGTACGCAGACACACACGCACACAGGTACGCAGACACACACGCACACAGGTACGCAGACACACACGCACACAGGTTCACAGACACACACACACAGTTTCGCAGACACGCACACCTGCACACACACACATACACACACATACACACATGCTCACACGCACACACGCAGCTGTGAATAACAGGTTTCTGGAATTGGGTAATTATACACTCTAAATACAATCGCAATGACAGAAGTTTAGAAACTTTACAGGATCTCTATTGAGTCGATAACACTGAGAGCCAGATTCTCTTGGGAGTCTGCCATTTAAAAACACGCCTTTGTTATTTACAAATGGTCGTAACATTTTGGCTAAAATAATTTATCTATCAGAAATTCCTCTGTGTTCTCCTTGAGAGGCTGTTGATCTGCAAGAATAGAGCAGAATGGCTGCATTGTGTTCTTTTAAGGAGCGAGGGATCAGTTGTACCACCCCCACCCCCCCACCCCACCCAAGCCCGTTATCGCTAAACCCTGCCCCTCACCTCAGGGGCGAACCTCCAGACGACCTCCATGTCGGTCGGCAAGGGAAAGCGGACGTCACATCGCATCTCGGTGCCGTTGCTCTCCCCGACCGTGAGGTCCACCACTTTTTTTTCCGAGATACAGACGCACAACCACGGGCATCGCTCACAGTCTTTCTCTCTCTCTCTCTCATTTTCTTTTTTTTTTTTTAACTTCTTTTCCTCAAACTCTGATAGCCAACAGTCACTGCCTCCATTACTTCAATTAATTGTAACGCCCAATGACACCCTCCGCAGGACCAAGAGTGGGAGGTGATAGCTTTGTGCAGTAATTGCACTGTGGTGGATGGAGAATGAACTGTGTGGTGAGCGGGCGGAGGCTATCATTTCAAATATGGAGTATGAATTCTTATAAAATTTGCGTATATAATTCAATTTATGGACCTACATTATCACACAGATAGATACTACTTTGTGAAAGGCTGCTTGACATGTGGGTTGGTAGGTGTCAAAACCCTACTGCTTAATATGACTAAAACAGACTGCGCTATCAATGGACATTTATTTGTCTGTTTATACGTGCTCAAAATTCAATGTAACAATCATATCATTACTGGGTGCTGAAGATCATTTGTTAGCCTTCAGCCTTTTTTGTTTCAGTCTTTTTGAGAGGATCAAGAACTGACTTGTTAGATGTGGGAGGCAAACCCGACCGCATAACCAGAACACAATATCCCACCACTATGCTGCTGTTCCTAGCAACATTTTTTTATGCACACGTGAATATAAATATCTGTACTTTGCATATTGTCTTTTGCCATCCTTAACACGACAGTAAAATGATAATCTCACTTTGACCTTTCTGAAGCTTTATTTTGTGGCTGTATTCATGTTGCACTCCACAGTACCACCTCCTGAGTGACAAGACACCTCTCAACAAGCATGTGTGGCTAGTTTATCTATCTGTGTATGTAGGAATGTATAAGTATATGCATGGAAACTCATGGAAGATGCCTCCCTTATCTTGGGGGTGGATACTGCCTGTGAGGCGTGTATGGTGGTGGTGGCGGGGGTGATGAATATTGGAACTCACTGGGACAGTCGAGAGGGTATTCACAGCTGTCATACAGGCAGGTGACACAGTCGTAAACAGCTCCTGAAACCTGGAAACCTGTGAATCGCCCAAGGGTTAAAAAATCATCTTATTCTCAGACAACGGTCTCCAAAGCAAATAGAAGTTGCTGACCACCTGAGATTCTTGCTCTTGTTTATTTTCAAAAATCCAGTTAAGTTTTATTTATGTACTTACTTACTTTATTTAGAAATTTAGTTAATGATTTTAAAAAAAAACCCTGTTGTAAGGTATATGTACATAAATGTGAAATACTGTAATTAAAAACTAATAAAACAGGAGTGTTGGAATGTTATGTTGTAAAAATGACGTGTAAAATAAATAAAACAGATAAGCAAAAGTAAACAAACAAAGAAAAAGTATTCCATAAAGGCAAATAAACATGTTAAAAACAAAGACAATAGCAAAAGCAGGAACAGCTTGGCTCTGGGAGCAGTGCACTTTTAAAAGCAGTCATATTCCTGAGTGCAAAGAAAATCTGAGAACCATAAATGTGAAGATGTCAGAAGATGAACAGCAGAGCGTGCTGGTGTACTCACCGCAAGGTGGGACGCATCCGGTAGCTAAAGGGAGAGAAAGAGAAGTTAAACCCTAATAGCGGCTCTGTGCATCTCCATTAATTATCCGTATAGAGAGCTTCATTTCACTGGAAGAGTTCAACTCAGGAATACAGGAAGCCATGTTGGTAGTGTTTAACCGCTTTAACAGTTGGTATGCTTTGTTTTCACTGTGCACCACTGATGGGTGTCATTGTTGTGTGATTTTGTGTGTTTATTAAGCTGTCCTCTTGGCCAGGTCTCCCTTGTAAAATGCCTCGGGCGGCAGGGTAAAGGGTAAGGAGCTGGTCTTGTAACCTAAAGGTCACAGGTTCGATTCCCGGATGGGGCACTGCCGTTGTACCCTTGAGCAAGGTACTTAACCTGCAGGATACTGTAAATCCAGCTGTATAAATGGATACAATGTAAGTGCTATGTAAAAAAAATTCTGAATAAGAGCATCTGTTAAATTCCTGTCACCCTCAGTGGGGTGTTCTGGTTAAATAGAGGTTACAGAGAGGAGTAACCCAAGATTCAAGATTACAGGTTCAAGAAGGACACACATGTCAGCAGCCCGGCTTTGACAGTACAAAATGAAACATCACGGCACAGCGCATCCAAGATACAGTCTGACAACTTAGTCGTGATATTGGACAGCCAAAGGCAGGAACCGGGAGCCAGCAGATGCTTGCATGAGCATGGGCACAACACATGAGTCAGACAGATCAATTTAACCTCGTAACTGGCAAACAGATGGAGTTTAGGAAACAGTGGCAAGGCAAGTGAGAATCCATCCTCTGTCTCCCAGACGGACGGGAAGGCGTAATATATTTGGGTGTATATGTGTGTGTGTGTGTGTGTGTCTGTGTGTGGGTATCAGTGTGTGTGTGTCTGTTGGTGTGTGCGTGTGTTTGTATGGGTGTGTGCGTGTGTGTGTGTTTGTATGTGTATGCGAGTGTACATATATAAAGAACATTCCAGACAGAGAGTATGAATGAGGGAGGAGACGGAAGTGCCTCTCACCTCTGGGCAGTTTGGAGGCCTCAGAGATGAAGCGCTGCGCTGCCGCCTGTAGCCTCTCCTCGTACACGGAGTCTGACGGACAGCACAGCAGAGGGAGAGAGAGAGCGGGCGTGACCCCCCAAACGCTGCTCATAGTCCTCCTCAGGCCGTCGGTGCCTGTTCACCCTCGATCTCTCCTCGTTCCCTCTGGTTTTCGCTGTCTCGCTGTCTGACTCGCGCCGCGAGGGCGTCTAGCGCTGACGCTACAAAGCCGTGTAACAAATCTGCCCGAAATGTGTTTTTGTTTTTTTGTTTTTTTGGTTAGTTTTTTTTGTTTGTTTGTTTTTTTTTTCCCCCCCTTGCTTTTTTTTCTTTTTTTTTTTTGGTGGTCACTAAAATGCCCACCCCCCCCCCCCACCATTCTCCCTCCCCCCATACACAAATGTGCCCTTTTTTAACCATCATTATATAAAGAGCTCTTAAAAGACAGCCTCTCTCTCCCTCTTTCTCTCTCTCCTCCTCCCCCCCCCCCCCCCCACCCCTCTCTGAGGTATAGTGGTTGGTGGGGTGGTGCAAACTGCAGGATTTGGTACCTGCATTTAACTTCTCATCAAATTCCTCCACGAGGGGCATGATCTCAGCGTGCATGATATTCCTGAGCTGTCTGTCATAGCCTCCCCCTGAGGAAGACACACGCAGACTGAAAGTGAGCCATTAGCAGCGTAGCCCAAAGCCCCCTCTCCATTTACTTCTACATTGTCAAATTTTGTGTGTTTGATGGAGTTAATGATCCTTTTTGAGGACAACTATAACACCAGTGTACAAAAAGAATGTATATAATACAGCAATGTATCTTCGCTGTAAAGATGTTATTACATTGAAATTTAAACTGCCTTGCATAAAGGCTACAATGCCAACAGTAACAACAGCAACACAAAAAACAACAATAACAACAACAACAACAACAACAACAACAACAACAATAATAATAATAATAATAATAATAATAATAATAATATTAATAATAATAGTAATAATAATTCTAACAAACACAAGGTCAGGTTCCTCACCGACTCTACCAGCCTGGATCACTTTCTGTTCATAGTTGAAAATCCGGTCAATCGTTCGGAAACAAGAGTCCATGTTTCGTACACCATATTTGGAGAGAACATGCCCCCAACACAAGCGAAGGCTGTCATCAACATCGACAAGGCATTGGAAACAACCGGACGAGCAAGCCACACAGACGCTGAGCAAAACTGCCCAAATGGCTAACTTCCCCATCAAATCAATTCAAATCATATTGAACTGAGCACAGTGCAAGGGGAGAGAGAGCTCTTGTTTGTTTTTCTTCAAAATATTTACATTATCGGTCAAATGCGTGACCACGCAACGTGAATGTCTGTGACATCATAACATAGCTAGCTGAGAAGATTCCATGTTCTAATACAGTTGATGGCTGGAACTTAGTCTGTTAGTCTGCTCCGGTAATGCAGTGTCCTCATCTACACTACAATCCTGCTGACTACGAAGCTGCACCTTTGAAACAAAGCTTGTTTAAAGCAACACTATGCTGCACGATAGTGACAAATTCAGACATTAACAACAAAATAAAAACAAATAGAATATATTGCAGCTTTTCTCGGTGAGTCCTGAGTTGGGATTTTTTTTTTAATGAACTGGGTTGGGATTTTTTAAAAATAGAAAACTTCTATTTTGTTATTTAATCATATATGTTTAGTTAACAACATCACCGCGCATTACATCTGGGTACCTGGGACAGGCATGAATCAAGCATTTCCCTCAAAAGACACACTTTCAGCTATGGAAGGAAAAAAAATAAAAATCCCCCCCTCCATTTCCCCACCATCATTTTTCTCCCTTGCTTTCATTGTCTCTCTCCCCCTCTCTCCAAGATCCCACACTGCGCCTCTTTTACTGCAGCACAGAAAGATGGAGCAAGAGAGGGAGAGAGAGAGGGAGGGAGGGAGGGAGGGAGGGAGGGAGAGAGCGAGGGGAAAAGTGGTGGATGCAGACGGAGAGAGAAGGGAAAAACGTAAAAGAAGGGAGCCGAATAAAGTATGGCGTTAGAGGAGACCGGACTTTGCGGGAAGGGCAGTGAAGACCGGAGGAAAAAAGGAAATAAAAACTGAACACAGACGAGAGGGAAAGAGGGTGAGGAGGAAAACAATGCGTGGCCCAAATGACAAAGTGGGCTAAGCAAAAAAAAAAAAAAAAAAAAAAAAAACGAACAAAAACAAAACAGTCAGGAACGGTTTAAGAGAACATTTTTTCCAAAAAAAAAAAAAAAAAGGTGTCAGTGAGGTGAGAAGGAGAAAAGGCAAGAAAAAAGGTGAGAGACGGGTAGACCGATGGAGAGAGACTACCAATCAAACCCCACCGCCTCAACTCGCCCGGCATCGCCGCCACCCTCCGCCTTCCCCCCCCCCCCCCCCCCCCCCCTCTCTCTCTGTGTCGCCATGGTAACGAGACAGGGTGCCTAATACGGGGAGTTAATATATTTTCAGTGGCAGGGCGAGTTGGGTACTAATGCATTCATCTGTCTCCGCACAGACAAGCCAATCAATACAGCTGCTGGAGTCTGCTCCTGGCCTGCCAAACTCCAGACTCTGGCAGCTGGTCAGTCGTTGGCTGCTGTGTATTTAAGGACAGGTATCAGGGGGGAGATTTAGGGGCAAAAAAAAGTGCAATTAGGGGACTTGAGGGGAAATGCTTTTCTAATATATCAGTGCTTTTATTACAGAACATCAATGCGTTATTCATCCTTACTTTAGGATTTGTAATCTAGTTTTTATAACGGACAAAATCAACAGAAGTATGTGTGTGTTTACATATACAGTGGGGTCCAAAAGTCTGAGACCACTAGTCAAGATATTTCTATTTTGCATGTGTTGAATGTAATACTAATTCTTTCATTACAAATGATAATATCAGCTTAACAATTAGAGTGAAAAGTTGAAAAATGTACATGAACTTCAGAATACCTTAGTATTTGTTATGTCCCCCTTTTGCTTTAATGACAGCATGCACTCGAGCTGGCATGGACTCCACAAGTTTGTGCATAACCTGATGACCCATGTTATCCCAGCATGATTTGACAATGTTCCAAAGAGCTTCTTGCGATGTCACAGAATGCTTGGCTTTCTCAGTCTTCAAGTGCCCCCATAAATGTTCAATGGGGTTGAGGTCAGGTGACTGTGGAGGAAAGTCCATGACAGTCAGGACTCCTTGGTCTTCTTTCGTCTTCAAGCAGTTCTTGCAAAGCTTTGAGGTGTGTTTGGGGTCATTATCCTGCTGCAGTATGAATCCTTCTCCACAAAGATGCAAACCGGAGGGTATAGCATGTCTCTGAAGAATGGAGTGGTACTTCTCCTTGGTCAGGTTGTAGTCAATTTGGTGCAGGTGCCCAACTCCAGAGTAGGCAAAACACCCCCAGACTTGAATATTCCCACCACCATGTTTCACTGTGGGTTTGATACACTGTGCTATCATTCTCTCTCCTGTTCGTCTCCTTACATACACCCTTCTGTTACTGCCATAAATCTCAAACTTGGATTCATCAGTAAATAGGACTTTTTTCCAGTCATCCACCGTGAAATGCTGGTATTTCTTAGCCCACCTCAAGCGTTTGGCCCTGTTTCCCCTCCTGAGAAGTGGTTTAGAAACTGCTACTCGTCCTCTGAGACCACTACAAGACAGCCTTCTTTTGACAGTACTTTTGCTGATTGGAGTCTTGCGTTCTTTATTTAGCAAATTCTGTATCTGTGATGAAGTTGCTTTTCTATCTCTCAGGGAACTAAGCTTGATGTATTGATCTTCTGATGGTGTGGTCACTTTTGGTCTTCCTGATCGTTTTTTGGATACAACTGATCCAGTTTCTGCAAAGCGTTTTAGAGTTCCATGCACTGCTCCCTTAGAAACCTTTAGTCTAGCCATGATTTGACGCTGAGAAAGCCCCTCTTTGTTTAGAATAACAATTTGACTTCTGACATTTTCACTTAGTTCTGATGCCATGTTTCCCACTATCACAATGCTACTTAGTATGCAATGATTTGCTAGAAACTTGAGGCACAGCCATATTTATAACAGGTGAACACTGGCTGCAAATTGAGTTACTTGAACGAGCCTCTGATGAGTAGATCAAATAATCTGAATGCATGCTTCAATGGAAGGGATACAACTCAAGGACATCTGACCTTTTGTACAAAGCAATTAAGTTGGTCAATGCCACAAATGTGCTTAAATTTGATTGCTGACCTAGAAATAGTGCAGAATCTTAAATATTTCTTCTTCATTTTACATGTCATAACTTCTTGTGTTTTTAAATGTTTCTGAATCCTCAAACTCTCTGATTATTTCCAGGTTTACATGAAAATATTAGAGATTTTCAATGTGGTCTCAGACTTTTGGACCCCACTGTATATATATATATATATATATATATATAGTATACGTGTGTACTTCATAATTTACTACACGTCTTCATCTTCAATGCACCACATTAGTTCATTTTAAAACATGCAAATGAAAGATCACGCTAAACTGTTAAACTGTCAGCTGTTCTAAATGCCAATTACCGTCAAAAGTATTGTGTCTGTTTGAGAGAGCTGTAAATATTTTATCAGGATGGATACAGGCAAGAAGTTCATGTCAGACCACTGGGCCTTTTCCCATTGGTTTGATTAATGTATGGGTCGGCCATTTTTACTGCTAGCAATTTATTTTTTGCATTAATGAAACATGAAACAATACACAAATAATTAGGACAACGTATATATTAATCAAATAGTGAATGTAGCTAGGTATGCTTTGGTTTTAATTGGTGATTAGGCAGTATAAGCATATTTGTCTTCTTTCGTGATTTTTTACCAAATGACAAAATTTTTACCTCTGCATAACCACACCAATGCATTACAGTATGTCATTTTATTGTACTGCATGCTCACGTGCGGTTTCCTTCAGTGTAGTGCCATTTTCATTGTTTAATTTTGAGTTTTTTTCCCCCATGAAACTGGACATCAGTCATCAAATAACCACAATAAATAGACTTTTTGAGAAAATGTTGTTTTATTTAATTTAATAATATAACATATCTGGATGTTGATAACAGACAAACGGAGTCACCACCCTTGGCTGTCTTCTCATTGGACCGTTTCATGGTCAGAACACAAAGTCAGCCAATGGAGTCTGCCCCCTGGAGTCACATCAGCAATGACAATGTGAACTGCTACCTGCTTCAGTTGCTAATAAACGGGAGATAATTCAGTGGTACTCCTTTATTATTATGCAATTTCTTTGCTGTGGCTGATTACAGGGTCTATCAGTCCATACACACACAACCTTAAGAGGATATCAACGGTGGTGAATACTATACGAAAGCGGGGATACAGTACACATGATACTCAGGGGAAGTGACACTCCTGCTTTGGTTTCGAGGCATTCTGGAAAGAACTTTTCTGCTACTTCACTGCGATACTTAAAACTGTACGTGCTTTCAAATGCTGTTTTTCAACAACCGAATTGTTGAACAGTGAGGCCGTGGAGTAAACCGCACCTCAAATGTGCCCTTGCGATAAAGACACCTTGAGTGGCATCTCCAAATGGGGCCTCCCAGCAGCTGCTGGTCTCATGCTTCCCTCACTGTGCAAATGCATGCAGCCCTGTTCCCGAGGACCTCACCTGTGACCTCCAATGACCTCACAGGTTAAGGGTCTCAGGGACAGAGGGGCATACGGGGAAATGTAGTTTTTGGTGGGAATCACTCAGAGATGCAGATCTTGTGGCGAAAATAACCCAAGTGGCCGCTGTACCTATTGAAATAATCACATCTGATGTACTGTTATGGGTCAAATGGAGAGAAAAAGACAAAGAATGTAGCACACAATGTGTGAGAATTCAATAAACAATTTTTACTATATTGTGCTGTCATAATAATGGAATATTGAATCTCTCTCTCTCTCTCTCTGTCTATGACTGCGTGTGTGTGTGTGTGTATATATATATATATACAGTGTGTGTGTGTGTGTGTGTGTATAGGGTGCTGCTGTGTAAATATGCAACTGTAGTTTCCTGTGTGTTTCCTTTACTCCACAAAATAGCCTCATATAATGTCAGTAAAATTTCCTGATTTTTGTAGTGGAAAATGACCATTTCCTCCCTTCCTTCTGTTAGTCTTTCCCTGTCTTCTTGCCGACAGGCTGAGACGTCTGCTCTGTAATGGGTCAGCTGAAAGAGGAGAGTCATGGTTCAGTGTGTTAAGCGCGCACTCCTGCATGCCCAACTGTTAAAGCTGCTGAAATTGAAATGAAAGTAAGAATACTGTTGGCAGCTCACTTACCCAACAATATGAAGACCCCAGTTTGGGATTGTATGGGGCGTGGAATTAAGAGACAGGGGGTAGGAGTTGGCAGCTGTCAGTCTTTTCCAAATTCCAATGCGGAGCCTTTTCCCAGTCCCATCTTTTGGTGTTCTCAAAATGTCTGGTGGCCTCCACCTCTAGGGAGATCAAACTGCAAGAGTAAAAAAAAAAGGCGACACACTTAACCTTGTGAAGTTACATAAATTACAGATATGTTTGTACGCCTTCCATGCAAGTCTCTGCGACGGCAGTTAATACCACATCCAACCATACCTGGGTCCAAACTTGAATGGAAAGAAAAAAGAAAAAAAATTTTTTTTAAGAGCGCGGCAGTGCCACCTACTGGGAGACAATGAGACTGACTGGCTGACTGGCTGGCTGGCTACACAGTGACTAAGGGACAGACAGAAGCCTCTACACAGGCTGACACTGGTGTGTTCCCCTGTCTGACACGTCCTTTGCTGGAAACTCGGGAATTAGACTACCCTCAACACTAACACACAGACATAAGGACAGACGCATAAAGTCGCACACCACACACATCCAAACGTGAAAAAGTCACCGCACCGCGTACTTTAAAGTGTAAGTCCACTTTGCATATTTGCACGACTCAATTTGCTTTCCTAATAAGAGATTGACTCGATCGTCCCCCCCCGAAAATGCCAATGCCAGCACGAAATGCCCAATGGATTTTAACGTCACAGAGACAGAATTGTCAATGTCGCCGAGAAAGTATTTCCTTTTACAATACCCAAATTTAATTAAATGATGTAAATATTTCAAATAAGGCAAAGTTGTCTTAATGACATCATAGTAGTTCCTGTTAATAAATTTAAAAAAAGGAGCCCTACATAACCAGACCCCCTGAACAGTGAACATGCGTGTCTCAAAGCTCGCACGTACACGCACACAGGTGTGCGCACACGAGAAACACGCAAAGCCTCTGAGAGCACGCGTGTAACACGCACGTCCTCCGCAGAACCAAACTAAACTCATTTTCCCCTTTTTCATCCGTAGCCACTTCCCAAATTTTCCCTTTATTGTTTTGTGTCTCCCGCCCGTGACAAAAATAAGAGAGCTGGAAAAGCAGAGCGAAACGAAAAGTGAAAAAGCTGAACGCGGCGGCTGACAGATGGAGTCGATATTGTTCCTTTTCCTCTTCTGTCCGACAACAAAAATGCACACTCACCATTTGTGTTTGCTGATACACAAGTTAGCTTGTTCCTTAAAACACCCATACGCACACGCGCGCACGCACACACACACACACACACACACACACATACATGTGCACACACACACTTATGCACGCTAACACATATGCATACTCACAAACATGCATTTACATGCACAGACACACATACAGGCGTGCACACACACACACACACACACACACCAAAAAAGGAAGCTGATATCTCAGCACTCCTTCCCATTTCTCTGTCCCTGTAAGTGGGGGCTATGTCTTGGCTGCATCGGCTATATCCTACAGGGAAACAGAAACAAGAAAAGAGGCTCCATCGGTTCAAAAGCAAAAAAAAAAAAAAAAAAAAGAAAAGCAAAAAAAGGGAATCGCGTTTCTCTTCCTGTCCAATCTTCAGTGTCTTCATTTTTCAGTGCTGTAAAAAGTGGATAAAAAACAGCCTTCTACCTCCTTTATCTCTCTCTGTCCCTGCTTGTGCCTTCCTCTCTACAAAACTGGAGAGCTACCTGGTATAGGAGTTAAAGCAGGCAGTGAGCTAAATAGCAGATACAGTCTAAATAGTCATATTGATTCCATTATAAGGTACTATTCCTACATCCCTTAGCACCGGTACAACCCACTTCCCTCTGTCCTCTCCATCATTTGTGTCACCGGCAGGAACACACGAACACACACAAGCACATACACACACCAGCACACGCACTCACACACACACACACACACACACACCTTCTCTGTCTTTTTCTGCCATTACATCCACTACTTTTCCTCATGCCTGTCTCATTCTCCTTCTTCCTATCCCTCTACGTGGACTCATTCCCTCTCTTTCTCTCTCTCTCTCTCTCTCTCTCCGTATTCCTTGTCCTCGATCTCCACCGAGCTCTCCTTTCTCCCTCTCCCTGTCCCTCTACGTGGACTCTCTTTCTCTCTCTCTCTCTCTTTTTCTCTCTCTCCCTATTGCACTCCTTGTCCTCAATCTCCACCGAGCTCTCCTTTCTGCCTCCCTGTTCTCTCTCTCTCTCTCTCTTTCTCTCTCTCTCTCTCTCTCTCTCGCGTTCTCTCACGTTTTTCAAGCATCACGTCTTCAGTCTCTCCCTCGCTCTTTCTCTCTGGCGCGCACTTTTGCAGTCGCCGTGTGCACACGCGCGCGTGTGTGTGTGTGTGTGCGTGTGTGTGTGCGCGCGCATGTCTGGGAAAGAGAGAAAATGTGTGCGAGAGTCAGAAAGCAAAGAGAGGCAGGGAGGGAGGAGAAGGTAGAGAGGAAGGGAAATGGGGGGGGGGGGGGGGTGCAGAATATCACCCAGAGTGAGAATAATCCAAAATATATCACATCCAGAAGTGATGAACCTCAGGAAATATTTCCTCACTCTCCTCTGTTCTTGTCTACAATTATCATCTCTGCATTAGAGTGAAACCGTAGGTTTCGGGAATGCGTTTTCCCTTCTGATTTAGCACCCTGTCAATAGAACGATTCACAATTTACTGCAGCAAACAGGCTGCCAAAATCTGACGTTACACAGAAAGGGCAACAGAAAATGCCGGAAGAGTTTGGCATCTGTGGGCAAAGACATGGCCTGTAATGCAACGTTCTGAAATCGACTCCCACCAGCCACATAACCAGCCTCCCAGGTTGATATCATTCCGTCTCATCAGGTTAATATTATTCCAAGCCAAATGTCTGACTTATAGTGAAGTGTTGTTTAGTTAGCCGAGATGTTGCTGTCCCCGTTCCTTTGAAAGTGCGTCGCGTTTGTACATTTGTGTGTATGAAAATCACAGCCGCAGTTTTAACCGACACTACAAAGGTTCCTGAGGGAAATTGTTATTCCATGGTGGCATTTTTTTTTTTTTACTTTGGTTGTAGTTTGTTATTTTTAGTAACAGAAAACCTTGTTAAGCCCTTTCTGGGTTATAATGACAATTGTTTTGCACAAACACAACAGCTAGGAGAATTGCTACTTGCATTGACTCTGTTTGTACATTGCTTTATGTTTCCTGAATATTACAAGTGTTCATATACTCACATAGGGAGTAGGGACTTTTAAAAATGTAAGGAAATTTGCCTCTCAGAGGAAGGGATATTTACATTACAGACATTTACAGTGCAGTCAGTAAAGTAAGTATTTGGACAGCGACACAATTTTGTTGTTTTGGCACTGTACTCCAGAACATTGGATTTGAAACGAAACGATTATGTGCAGACTGGCTGGATTTGAATGGTTGTTTCTGCGCATTTCAGAATTCATCCTGCTGCTGTCGTCAGCAGTCACCGATGAAGACAAGTGAGCCAGTATCTGTGGCAGCCATACATGCCCAGGTCATAAGACCACCTCCACCATGTTTTCACAGATGAGGTGGTATGCTTCCTTTCTTTACACTTTCCTCTTTCCATCGCTTTGCTACAGGTTAATACTCATCTTGTCTGTCCATAAGACTTTATTCCAGGACTCTACAGTTGTTATGTAGTTTTTTTTTAGCAAACTCCTGCCTGGACATTAAGATCTGGAGGCTTACCAGAGGTTTGCATCTTACAGCGAATCCTCAGTGGTTATGCTGGTGTACACTTCTCTTTATGGCAGTCTTTGACATATCTGTGCCTACATCATGGATAATGCTTTTGATCTGCTTTCAAAAACTTTTCTTTACAATTGAAAGTACTCTTCGGTCTTCCACTACAGTGGTCTTCCATGGTCTATCAGGTTGTTTTTTTGTTGTTGCGCTCACCAGTGCATTCTATGGATGTAAATACCCTCAACTGAAAGCTGACAGTCCACACTTCAATCTCATATTTATTGTTACATTTCAAATTCAACGTGCTGGAGCACAGAGCCAAAACAACAAAGATTGTGCCACTGTCCAAATACTTACGGACTGTGCTGTATGTGGTATGATCCAGAGAACATATATACATGGTGCAACATATTACAGGAGATTGGTGGCTGACCTGAGTGAAGACACTTTTATCCCACAGCTTTTGAAAACTGCACCAAACAGAATCATTAGATTAACGGAGACCACAGCGATAAGATAGATCCTTTGTGACATCAACAGGGTGTCTTTGAAGACATAGATCTACTTTAATCTTGGCCAGTCTCCCGTTAATCTGGGGAGAGAACAATGGTTCCCACCAAGCCTACTGCCTGTCCGGGGGTTATAAAATCAACTTGCAATTCAAAGCATTCCACAGGCAGACCACTTTTTTATGTCAGACAGCAGAAAACGGCGATTAATCCAAAGCGATATTTAAAAGGGAAATCATATACCATACAGTGAATGGGGAATAGCCAGACGTACTATAAAATCACTTTGTTCTTTGCGTCTTTAAAACAAAAGAAATTACCTGCATTGTGTCTAACAGAAATTGACATCCATTGAAACAAAACACAGCTAATCTGGTTTGTGGAGCCTCTCTCTCCATTTTGCACCCGCTACCCCACAGCTGTAGCCTCTCAGATGCCCAGAGGCATTTGGACGCTCAAGCACCAAACAAACAGTACAGCACTGCTCATAAATCTGAGAGAGAGAGGGAGAGAGAGAGAGAGAGAGAGAGAGAGAGGGAGAGAGGGAGAGAGAGGGAGAGAGATGGTGTGCCATGCAGGAACAGAACCTTTGCTGCAGGACTCAGAGGAAGAATTTTATTCTCCCTCATTGGGGGATGACGTAATCGGGTTAGACAATGCCCTGTTTTTGGATGGGGGGGCACCCTTCGACAGTCACCTTGTTTGCCCCCTGTACCCGTATCCATGGCACACACCATGTATATATCCGAATACGTAGCCAGACAGACAGACAGCCACATATAGGTAGATAGATATGGTATACGAGAACATAATTGTTCTAGAATGTGTGCGGTTCCCCCCGATGGAATGAGGCGAAACACACAGACAATGGGAACAGTGAAATACAAGCTACACGGGTGGACACCACCGCAGTACTATGGTAAAGAAAAAAAAAAAAGAAATTGGGTCAGCTGGAGTCGAATGTTGACGGAAATACGCTGGGGGTTGGGTTGGGTTGGGTTGGGTTGCGGGGGGGGGGGGGGGGGGCGGATAAAACCGATCATAGATCAAATCTCATAAAAGCTGCGCGAGGGGGGATAACGACGGAGATGGAGGAGCGAGGAATCGGAATTACGCGGCCCGTAAAGGAAGGCTCTTTTTTCCCTGACGGGGTCGGCGAAGGGATTTTTTTTCCCCCCTGCGTGCGTGAAAAGGAGCAGCGTTGAGGCTAGACTGCTGATATATGCCCTTTTTTTTTTTCTTACAGGGGAGCTGCAACGCAATGCAGATATTGGCTGTCTGAGCCACTAGCCAGACACACTGGGGGACTAACGGGAGGCGGGGGGGGGGGGGGGGGGGTGAGTGTGTGTGAGTGTGTGGGGAGGAGGAAGGCAATGGGGTGCGGGTGAGGGGAGGAGGAGGAGGAGGAGGAGGAGGATGGGGGTAAGTGAGGAGCTGGGGTGGGGGAGTGGGTGCGTGTGCGTGTGTGGGGGGGTGGGGGTGTGGGGGGGGGGGGGGGGGGGGACGTAACCCCGGCAGCAGGAGCATGCCAGGATTCAGGGGATGCGAAACTCGCACTTTTTTTTTTTTTTTTTGCGCGACAGAAAGGAATGCGCCGTCTGCGCGAGACCAGAGGCTTTGTGGAAATGTCACGGGCACACAGCCGCATTCGGGCGGGCACTGGAGTTCCATTATCATCGATCAGGACCGAGCGGCAGACAGACGGACCCACAGACTGCAGAACAATAGCACGCGATTGTCAACCGTTAATTCTTTTTTTTTTTGTTGTTGTTGTTGTTGTTGTTGTGGTGGAAAGAGCCCCTTTGAGTTCTCTTGCGCAGGAAAGTGTCTCTCGATGTGTTTTTATTTGCAGGGAAATTGCCTTTCTTGAGCAGAACCGCCGCCACACGCCCAGGTACAAATGTCTCAAAATGCACGACACTATCGCCCCGTGGTAAGGACACTACTGAGGAAACGGCACAGTCACCGAGCTACACAACGAAAAAACTGAACCAGTTAAAGGATGCATATTTATAAAGCCAAATTTATGCCGTGTTAGGAAAAAACTTAGCTAAACTTCAGCTACTGGTACTGCTACTGACAGTCGAAATAAGACGATGCTGTCTCAGACAGTTTGATGTCCAGGTGATGGATTCAAACTGCTTGAACAAAAGAAAGCAAGAAAGCAAGAACCACAAAAGATGCAAACGGACCTGATAAAAAACCCATGCATTTCCTGCTGATAACGTAGACTCGGCTGAAGGAGACTTGAGGTCGCCACATTTTTTTTTTACCGAAAGGATTTTGCGACACGAGTTAAAGCATCGCCTCAGAGACACCCACAGTGCAAGCGACTGCAGCGCGAGTCGACCCCGCTACAAGCCCAGAACCGAAACGTGAGGTGCGGCACAGCCCTGGTGTTCCTTCAACTTACCACTTCGGAGGGGGGTGGGATGGGGTGTAGGGTGCGGGTAAGGGGGCTGCCGTTGCTCTGGTGACGCCGCGGGGAAAGCTAGAAGGTTGTACAGTTATCTCCGGGCTGTTTATTATGCGAAACCATACAACCAACTACCTCACGCCGCAGCACACCGGCGTCGCTACGCCGCGCGTTCCCGGGGCTCGGCCGTGCCCGCTTTTCCGTCTGTCCATCCCTCCGTCCGTCCGTCCGTCCGTACATCAGACACCCTACCACTGTCTGTGAATCCCCCCTCCCCCCCACCCCCCCCCCTTACCCACCCTAATTCTTGACACCTGAACTTCATAGAGCCATGTCATACAGTCCAGAAATGAAATATGTGATTGGGAATTTTCTTTTTTTTGCAGAATCAGCAAATACCAGCTTTTAAGACCCTTGACATGCATGACACGACGGCCATGTCTGTGTATGTCTGTTAAATTATATATTGTATATATACATATATATTTTTTTGTTATCAGTGAAGAACCTCTGTGAGATTAACTGTGATAACCAACATTCTCTCATTTGCATTTTCACCCCTCCTCAAATTACCAACCATGCTGAAATCAAGAATGAGCCCCAGTTCGTTTTTTTTTTTTTCTTCCTGGTCTTGCTTTGTGCTTTCACTGAACTGTGCAGATAGCCAGGGCGTACCGCAGTGCATGTACGCACAGGCGACGCACAGTTTTTCACAGCAGTCTCCTGTGATTAAGCGGATACAAGCACGGAGTTAATGAGAGAGGCAAAGGACCCGCGCCTCTAACGAACGAAAGGCACAGGCAGGTAGGAAGCACAGGCGCACGCACAGGCTGGCTCGTGGAAAGAGAGGGAGAGACACAGGCGCAGGGGGATGAATTTGAATACATCTGAACAGATGGTTTTCCCAACCACCGATGGAACCGCTCTTATTCTTGTAATTCCACAGCTTTGTCTCCCTCTAGTGGTTACCGGACAGAACAGCACCCACCCACCCACCCATCCTTCCCCTTTAACTGCCTCACAAAGCGGAGATTCGTAACCACCGCGTTCGCCGCCACCGCCCTGTTACTCAACCACTTTTTTCAGTAAAACCAACTGTTTCACGTCCGAAAAAATCTGGATTTTTTCTCTTTTTCTTTTTCCCAGAGCACACTACAATAATGACACTCCAGGCCTCTAATTCCTCCAAACATTCCTCTCTCTACAAACAGCAGCACAAAATTCAGCGAGGATTTCAGTTCTATTTATTGCGCGAGTGCCGCCAGCCTTAAGGACACGTGTGAACGTTCGCGACTGACGCCTCATCGGGTTCAGCCTCGCCGCAGCGGCAGTGCGTTTTCACCGCAGGCAGAACAGGGCGATATGGGATATTTCTCGCGCCGTGTGGGGGCGCTGTTGCGCCCGTGAGCCGAAGAGAGCAGTTACCGATTCTGTGCGTATCGCCCGTGCACACAGCAGACGGGCAGGCGCGCGCCCACAGAGCTCCGACGCCGACCGCGGACTCGTTTGCACTCCGCGCCGAATTTCAGCCAGACGACAAGAATTTACTCATTTGCGCATGTTTCTGGAGGCACGGGGCCCCAGTTTACCTGACTCTCCTGCGTCGTGGAGGTATAAAACTGCCCAGATTTAACGGGTTGGGTGGAGGGGGCGTCAGGGGGGGTTCGATTTCTTTACCGAAACTGGTAGATTACGGTGGCAAGAGGACATCGCCGTGCGTGCTTTGTGTCTGGGCTGCTCCCCGCGACGCGCGGTTAGTCACGGCAGGGGGAGACGCCGCTTCAAAGCGGGGCAGGCGAACCGCGAACGGCGACGGACCGAGTCGCGAGAGCCAGGTCTGCGGGTTCAAATCGCGAGCAGGACAGATGCATGAGCGGTCTCGAGCAAGGCCAGCGCGCGGACGGCGGCGTTTGACCGTGCGACAGAACGCCCGCGCGACGTCAAAGGGATGCACAAAGGGCGTTGGCGGAGGAAACAGGTAAAGAAAAGAGAAAAGAGGGGTTCGCCCCACCCGTCCCTCTCAGGCTCGACTCACTGGACCCCCTTCGGGGGAGAGGGGGGAGGGGGGGGGGGACTGCGGTGTTTCAGCATGCAGGGTGACAGACACACTGAGCACATCTTGAGAATTTTGTAGCAACAAATCAAACTGGCACGTTACCATGGCAATGCCAGCAGGATCATTAGTGCACTGCCAGGCTTCATTTTTCTTCCCTTTTTACCCTTTCTTTTTGGGTGGTTTCCAAATCACAGCCACCTTCTCCTAACTGCCAAGACCCAACACCCTCTCCTCCGCCCATTCACCTCACACCCTGCCACCCCATTCACATTCAATTCTCCCTCAGCGTCCCCTCTTTCCATATTCCGTCTCTCTCCCTCTCTTTTTCTCACTTCTACTCCCTCTCTCTCGTCTGTCTTCACCCCACCCCTTTCTCTTTTTGCCACCATCTCTCTACATACCCCCCCCCCCACACCCAGCACACCCTCTTCTTCCTTCCTTCCACCCCAACCACCGCCCTCCCCCCCCCCCCCCCCCCCCCCCCCCCCCCGCCCCCAAACTTGTCTTTCTCTTCTGCAGTCAAATCACGCAGAGATGCAGCACGATTGTGCCAATGCCAGCTCCTCTCCTCTGCCAGTCTGTCTGTGTGCCCGCTGAGGGCCAGAACAAACCATCCCTATGTGCGAGCCAGCTCTGGGGGTTTCAGGGGGCTCAAACGGCGGGCAGGCGAGCGTTTCGTACACCGCCATCAACTCCCCCCCCCCCCCCCACCCCCCCCCCCACCCCACAACAACCCTCTCCACCATCTTCTAGACAAACACGGGCCAAGGCACTTAGCCCATTTTAATCCAACCAGGCAACAAAGACAACAATGAGCACTTCCGCAAGAAACAGACCATCGCGGAAAATTCCGGAGATTATATAGAATAAATAGACGCTCGTCCGCAAGGACTGCGAGCTCCCGCCAGCACGGACCGGGAACGAGAATGCAAACACAAAAGCTCATTTGTGCTCTTCCTGCGAAAGATTTCAGTATGGACACAAAATAAACTCAAAACTGGCTTCCAGAATTGGCAGGGTAGCACAAAAAAAAGGGTAACGGGTGCTAGGGAGGGTATTTGCAAGTGTATTTGATCATGACTTCTCAAGGAATGAATATTTGACTGTCCCAGCCTTCCACACAATGTTCATCAGCAGTTACTATATCAGGAATTTCACAACCTCTTGTTATTCAAATTACTTAAGGAGCTAAGATTACATTAAACGCACTTGCACACAAGCTAATCAAAGTATGAATACAAGCTTAAAGCAAATAAAGTTATGGGCTTAGTGCATAATATTTCCTCCCCGAAACTTCACATAATACCAGCATTGAGATATATATATCCTTGCATTTATATAGCACTTTTCCAAATGCTCAAAGTGCTTTACAGTGATGAAGGGGAACTCCCCTCACCCACAAGCAATGTGTAGCACCCACCTGGGTGATGCACAGCAGCCATTTTGCGCCAGAAAGCTCACCACACATTAGCGAAGGTGGAGAGGGAAAGAACATCTTTTAGCCAATTAAATCTGGGGATGATTTTTGGTGGCAAGTTTGCGAGAGCCAGGTCTGGGATTTGACCAGGACACCGGAGAACCCCCTACTCTTAGCGATAAGTATAGAGATGAGAGATTCACTGTGTCATTAATAAGGCAAAGTAAAAGAAAAAAAATTTTTTACTTGGATGGCAAAATATTTGCCCAGATGTGTGATGATTATTTGTAAGTCTGTTTTTCCTGTCCAAATCAACCAAAATACAAATTGTAAATACACAATTAAATGCTTGCAATTTGATGCAATTGCTGAATTGATATTACTTATTGTATATATGGAGTGTCTGCAGGCACGTTTTTGTGTATTTTGTGTAAGTCGTATTTATTAAAATACATTTGTCAAAATATGTTCTGCTTTTTTTGGCCTGGTTATATGAAACAGAAAGAGCTTGTTTGGCTTTTCATGGGTTGCCTATCGGTCAGCAACAGGAAGGTTACGTACTCTGAATGGAGAAGATGCAGCTAGTCTGCTATTCATACATATTTCAGTACAGCCAGTACATATACAAGCTAAAAATATTAAAATTGTTACAGAAGGTAGCTCTTTGTATAATACAGAGCGATTTTGTAAGTACAATTTAGGAATTTAGCAAATGCTTTTTGCCAAAGGGACTCACAGTAGGTGCACTTAATATAAACAGAATCCCGCCACTGGTCCTGGGTAAGTAAAGCTTCAATCACATCAGTGCCATTGCAGAGGAGTGTAGGCATCAGAAGGGCTCTGTACAGTTTGCCCACAGTTTTCCTGGGTGTATTTTGAAAACAGCCGAAGACAAAAGCTTCCATCACCTTTTGGGCTGCAGGCGATGGAGGCTAATGGGGGGGAAGAATAGACTGGGATAGACTGGGACTGCGTTTGTGAGCCACTGCTACAGTGTCAGCACACGATGCAGGTAGAGCGCACCTGGGAGTCCGTGTACAGTCACGCAGCAGAAGCCGAAACCGCACGACTACTCCTCCTGTGTTTGTATCAGTGCAAAGCTTTCCAGGGGACTCAGATAATGTACAAATATGCATTTTATTCCTCTGAGGGAGGCACACACTGTCGCCCACACAGACGCCCTTCATCTCCCTCGCTCTCTCCTCGTCTTTCTCCTCTCACCAACCTTCCTTGCATACAGTGGCAAACAGCAAAAAAAAAATAAAGAACAAAATTCTAATTATTAAAAATAAACAAACAAACTAAAATCAAACAAATAAATGAATAAATAGATAAATAAATAAATAAACGTTTCTATGGGAACCCGTTCCCCGGCAACCCCTTGGCTTGGCAACATGCCCAACGGTTGCTAGGACACCGTTGTCAATCACTGCCGGGGTGCTGTGCCAGCCATACGGCTCTACCCAGAGTTCTTTGCAGGACGGGGGTGGGGGGGTGGCGGTGTGGGGGGGAGACAGAATTTCGCACGTCTTCATTACGGACATGAAAGATGAAGGTCAGAGTGATTTAATGAGTCGACAGTGCTGCACCGAAAGGGTTTTTTCAAGATATAGTAAAAGGCTGGAGGCTGCTGCCCATTTAGCATAATGAGCCTTTTTTTGCCTTCACTGAAGATCTCACCTTTGTGATGCTTTGTGACACTCCACGGACTACCAGGCCTGCTTATGCCCTCAAAGCAGAAAAGAATAATTTCATAAAATGCAAAGTGCTTTTTAAGTGCTTTCGGTTTATGGTTTTTTCGTGTGTGACCACGATCATGTGGGCACACCTGGGCCCTACTGACACGTTTCAACTGTCAAGGTCATCCCCATCAACCAAAAGCCGGCGGTCTACATTGCCAGCGAAGTCATCGCATCAGGAAGTTCAGGGTGGAATTACTACCCAGGATTCCTTGCACCCAAACCTGAGCTAGAATTCTGGCCTCACCGCTGAGGCAATCGGAGAGGTTACCTGAAGGCCTGCTTCTCTCCTGGGCACCACGGGTAGCGTCGCCCCAAAAAGGAAGTCCCGGCGTCCCCTTTGCAGCGTCCCGGGGAGGGGCTCAGAGCTGGGGGTCAGTCGGGGGGGGGGGGGGAGCAGCGTGCGGCTGGAATAGAGGGAGGGAGCGCGACAGGGAGCAGTTAGAGGGAGGAACGCAGGGAGTGACGGCGGAGGAATGAAGAGACAGGGTGTGCGACACGGCGATTGCGAGTCTTGCGCTGGACCGGATTTGGGTCGGTCCCATTGTTCAGAGACTGAAAGTCACACCTCGCAGCCCAGACACGGGACAGATGCTACTGTAGAAACAATGAGCTCACACACACATACACGTACACACACACACACACACACACACACACATGCCTGCATGCACAATTAGACACACAAATATATACACAAACACACACACACACACAGGCAAACACATACATTTTACATTTTAACCGTAGTGGCAAATATTGCACCTCGGCCATTTCTAATTTATGACACAATAAAAAAAAAGAGGTTAAAATGTTCAGGGATGTGTTTAGTATCTTCATTATGTTGTCCGCAAAACATTTATTGAAATTGTGAAAATGTCTTGGGAGCGATGATGTCATAACTGTGGTGTGAGCACTCAACATTCCTGCTTATGGGCGCCAACATCTATGTGTCTGCCTGCTAACCACTTTGCATGCCTGTCTTCAGTGTAGACTAGCATGTGTCTGTATCACTGGGCCTCTGTGTATGTGTGTGTGTGTGTGTACATAACAGAGAAGTGCGTATAGAGGTTCCTTTTGTGCCTGTCTTTACATTGTGAGAGGAAGTGTCCCCCCCACAAGCCCCCCCCCCCCCCAACTTCTATTCACCCCTCTCTCGTAATGCCTGATTGACCACAGCCCCCCTCAAAGGGGTCAAAGGGCAGACTAAACAGTCTGGTGTCATGGCAACCTTGCAGCCACCAACTAGAATGGAAAAGGCGGGGGGGGGGGGGGGGGGGGGGGGGGGAGGGGTGGGGGTCAGTCAAAGCTGTCAATCAAAGCCTTTCAATGCCAACACTTCATGTTTAGCAAAGGCAGCGCAGCACAGTGAAGGATTATGTGCACCTGCACTTCCAAAGCAGTGGCCGCTCTCTTCGACGGCACCAGTGTAACAAACCCATTCATTATCAGCCTTTCACAGATTGTTGCTATTCTTCTGTTTCAAGTGTATTTCTCTAGGACAAATAAATAACTGTGGCTGTGACCACAAAAACAAACGCACCGATGCAACATTTACCCTTCTTTTGAATGCAAGGCTGAACAGCAAGTAATAAAATAGCCTTCTTTTTTTTTTTTTTTTACCCTACTTGCAGTAAGTCTTTCATTTATGTGATCCTCAAAAAAGCAACTCCTTATAACTCCAACATTTTAATTGGAAAAAATGAGTCTGTAGGCACAGGAGGTTGTCAAGCATTCATACTTTGAGATGTAAAGCCTATTGCTATTTTTCCCCGCAAAAAAAAAAGAAAACAAACAAACAAACAAAAAAAACATTGCTAATCACACAGACAGGATCCCTTGTCCTGGAAGAAATTCCAAAGCACAGTGTTCTCCGTTTATTTATCCACTTTGTGACAGGAAAATGACCAGCGTTGATTCACCATCAGGACCAAACGCTCTCTGTTAGAGTTGAATTAACACTGAGCATTTTACTGTGTAAGTGCATGGCTCCTGTGCTGTTGACCTGTCCGACTACAATGACTCAGAATCAGTGGCAAGGAAAAAGAAACCGATTGGGCCCAGCGCACACCATGGACATATTGCTAGGCACCAATGCTATTTTTGTTCAATTGGATAATTCAGTTGGCATTGATTAGGATCTGTTGGTCTCACAATATCAATGTCACGTTGCATGAGGTGAACTACACAGTACGTCCAAGCGCTGTGTGTGAGTGTGTGTGTGTGTCTGAGTATGCGTGCGTATACATGTGTGTGCGCGTGTGTGCGATTGTGTATGTCTGTGTCTGTGTGTGAGTGTGTGTGTGTGTGTGTGTGTGCAAGTGTGTGTGTGATTATGTATGTCTGTTTGTGTATGTGTGTGTAGGTGTGTGTGTGATTGTGTATGGGTGTGTGTGTATGTGTGTGCGTGTGTGTATGATTGTGTATGTGTGTGTGTGTGTGTGTGTATGTGTGTGCGTGTGTGTATGATTGTGTATGTGTGTGTGTGTGTAATTGTGCATGTGTGTGTCACTGTTTTTCAGGAAAGTTTATCAGATCAATGTGAAGCAAATGTATTCAGATCGATACTGAGCCAAAAGAGAAAGAGAAAGAGAGATAGTTTAGGGTTAGTACATATATATATATCGACTGAAGGGGCCGCCATACAAAAAAAGTTACCTTAAATATGACAAATCTTCAAAAAACAGGATACAGAGAGAAAGACAGAGAGATAGAAAGGGAGGAATAAGAGAGAGAGAAAGAGGAGAAAATAAAAAATAAATAAAAAAAGTGATGGGAGAGGTAAGGCAAGGCTGAGTGAGGAAAGGTGAAAAAGAACGAGAAACAGATTTGCGGTGGTTGGTACATAAACACTGAGGGTCTGAATGGACACTATAGTATATTAAGATAAGACAGACCTTGGAAAATACAGCTGGAGTGATGCCTGGGGGGTGGGGTGGGAGGTGGTGTACGGGGGGGGAGGGGGGGGACGGGGGGGGGGGGTGGTCGGCTGTTAGCGGGGGGAAGTAGAGAAACAAATTAAACTTTCCTGCATTGTCACTGACTTTCTGTTACTGAATTGTGTGCGTGTGTGTGTAGGTGTGTGTGTGTATAATGTGTGTGTGTGTGTGTATGATTGTGTGTGTGTGTGTGTGTGTGTGTGTCTGTGTGTGTGTGTGTGTGTGTGTGTGTGTGTGCGTGTGCGTGTGCGTGTGTGTGTGTGTGCGTGTGTGTGCGTGCGTGTGCGTGCCTGTGTTTGTGTGTGGATACATGCAGCAGTCTTATCACTGAAGGTTCAGAATTCTCAATGTCATTTCCACAGACGGCCTGTAATGACAGAACGGCTTTGCACGCCCCAAGCATTTCAGCGTATCAGTGTCTCAGCTTTAAAGGAAAAGATGGCTGATAATAAAGACACAAAGATGGAATTCATGCTCAGGTACACAGATAAGTTAAAAGTAGCAAACATCTGCTTTTGTGGCTGTAAATTGCCACGTGCAAATTGCAATAGAAACAGCAGTGGTTAAGGGGGGGGGGGGGGGGGGGGGGGGGGGGCGGGTTGAGGTTTTTGTTTTCCTAGCCTTGACCTCTGATCTTCTGGCCACAGCCTGTCATTGTCTGCGAAGACAGACAAGCCGCAGCTGACTGCAGATGACCTTTCACCCCACCACACCTCCCCAAAACATCACCCCCCCCTCACTTTCACCCTTGAACCCTTCGGTTAGTAACTCCTTGGGGCCTCACTGAGACCAGTGTCCATTCGTCAAAGCGAATCTTACAAAGATCGAAGGCCAGTGAATACCTAAGGAAACTGAGTGAGTATAAGACACACCAAGAAAAATTCTATATTCTGAAAATATCTTCACAGAAACCAATCAAAATTTCCGTAAATTAATCCTTTGTCAAAATATAAAACTCTGTTGTCAAATGTAAAATAATTTTGATTAAAAAATAAACCTTTCCTGACTTTCCTGGGGAATGAACCAAACCAGTATTCGGAAAGAACTATAGTTGAAATATATTCCTTTAGTGGTTCATTATGTTATCTCTCATCTCTCTCTCTCTCTCTCTCCGCCATCCACCGCTAACCAACACAACCATTAAAGCCTGCCTTAAACTACAAATGCATCATTACCAATCATTTACCTGTCAAAACATTTTGTCACATCATCAATGCAAGGACTGAGCATATGCAGGGAGGGCACGCTGTCAGGTTTTTTTTTTCTTTCGCTCCCGCAGAACGACGACGAGCGCGGAATGAAAGCGCCCGCGGACGGGCTCAGGGCCGCTCGCCTTCACCTCGAAGTTCAACGGCGAGCCTCCGTGTCGCGATGGGCGCCGGAGCCTTCGCTCACGAGCGCTCTTAGCGGTCGCCTGCGGCCGGTTCCGCATCGCCGCCGTCCTCCTCAACGACCCGCGCTCGACGGAAACCGCCGCGTCCCATTCAGGCCGAAAGCGCTCTCGAAGCCGGGCTGCCTGCCTGTGGCCGCCCCGGACGGCTAGCGGTGTCGCGTCCGCGGCTAACCCGCGATCGGAGGCGGTCGAGCTTCTCCTCGCCCCCGTCGGCGTCTTTGCTGCGCCGTCTGAGGCCTCCGCTCGGCGCGCGGCTGCCAGACGCCGTGGAGCACCGCGGGGGCGACTTGCTGAGACGGGCCTGAACCCCGGCAACGTCCCCATCTCCATCTGTGCCTGTCTGTCTCCCACTCTCTCTCTCACTCCCTCTCTCTCCTTCCCTCTGCCTGTCTGTCTCCCACTATCTCTCTCACTTCCTCTCTCTCCTTCCCTCTGCCTGTCTGTCTCCCACTATCTCTCTCACTTCCTCTCTCTCCTTCCCTCTGCCTGTCTGTCTCCCACTCTCTCTCTCACTCCCTCTCTCTCCTTCCCTCTGCCTGTCTGTCTCCCACTCTCTCTCTCACTTCCTCTCTCTCCTTCCCTCTGCCTGTCTGTCTCCCACTCTCTCTCTCACTCCCTCTCTCTCCTTCCCTCTGCCTGTCTGTCTCCCACTATCTCTCTCACTTCCTCTCTCTCCTTCCCTCTGCCTGTCTGTCTTGCCCTCTCTCTCAATCCCTCTCTCTCTCATTCCCTCTTTCTCCTTCCCTCTTCCAGTCTGTCTCCCCCTCTCTCTCTCACTCCCTCTCTCTCCTTCCCTCTGCCTGTCTGTCTCACCCTCTCTCTCTCATTCCCTTTCTCCTTCCCTCTGCCTGTCTGTCTTGCTTCCTCTCTCACTCTCTCCTGTCTCTCTCGCTTCTTTCTCTCTTTCCATCTGTTTGCCTCTCCATCTCTCTCTCTCTCTGCCTCCCTATTTGGCACTCTGAAACATTGCACTCTCAATTCTAATTCAGATTCAAATCACACATTCTTTACAGGGAATACATTCATAAATATTGCCAAAATTAACATAGATGAATAATTTACCATCATTACTAATATTTATTACATTTGTATTAATATTATATATGTGTAAATATATATATATATATATATATATACACACACATATATGTATATATGTATATATATATATATATATATATATATATATATAATATTAAAACATTATATCAATAATAATATATATACATGCTATCTCGCTTCATCTTCTTTTCTCCCTCCCTCTCTCTCTCTCTGCCCTGCTTTGATGCAGTGTGGCATTTTTTCCCATGGTCCATCGTGGCACCGCCAGTGCCCCAGAGCTACAGTGATTCCTGACATCACCCATTACCCACGTCTCCCCTCCCCCCCCCCTCCCTCCCTCCCCCCCCCGGTTGTCTGGCGCACACAGTGTCAGCCCCCACAGCAGCAGCTGCCGACTCCGCCGCAGACCGTCAGCTCATCAGCACTGGCCAATATGGCCGCCAGTCAGCCGGCGGGCCAGAAACTCACAAACCCCTTTCGGACTCATTAGGCTTCTGTCTATGTCTGTGTGCCTGTCTGCCGTGCCTGCGTGTGTGTGTGTGTGTGTGTGTGTGCACGCGAGTGTGTGTGTGTGTGCGTGTGTGTGTGTGCATGGGTGTGTGTGTGTGCGTGTGTGTGCGTGTGTGCGTGTGTGTGTGTGCATGGGTGTGTGTGTGCGTGTGTGTGCATGCATGCATGTGTGTGTGTGTGTGTGTGTGTGCGTGTGCATGTCTGTCTGCGTGTTTATGTGTGTTTATATGTGTGAATGTAGGTGTGTATGTGTTTGAGTATCTGCACATGTATATCAGTGTACATTGAGGGTGTGTGTGTGTATTTGCACAACTTTGTGTTGGACAGCATCTTGGTGTGTAAAAATCAGTCCTGGGGGGGGGGGGGGAGAGGAGGGGAAATGGGACAGCCGGTGTGTCTGTCTGCACCTTGGTGTCACTCGGTCGTTTAGATCAGTGGCGTATCCGTCAGCGTGTCAGTCTGGGTATGCGTCGGCAGGGCCGATTTCAGCCGGAGAGACGCAAATAACCCCCCCCCTCCAAGCCCGCAGCCGCAGAGCGTGCCTTCTGGTACACGCGCCATAAATTACACAGGACCAGCAGCACCGAAAGCAGCAACAAGCCATGAACTGCATCACACCAATAACACGCACACAAACACACACACTCACACACTCACTCACGCACAGGCACACACACACACACGCACAAACACACACTCACGCACACACTCACTCACGCACGCACAGGCACACACACACACACACACACACACCCACGCACACGCACACACATACTCACGCACACACACACCACTCAACACTGGCACACACACTCTCACACACACACACACACACACACGTCACACATACGCACATACACACATACACGCATGCGCACATTGCATACACACACACACACACACACACACACACACACACACACTGTCCCTCTCTGTCTCTCACTCTCACCCAACCCCCAGCACCTCAAACTGAAAGATACGTGTGTGTGTGTGAAAGGAAGGAGGAGGGGGTGACAGACTGAAAAGGGGGGTGTGGCGTAGACCAGACATAGAGAGGAAGAACAGAAGAGAAAGAGAAAGAAAGACGGCTAGGGGAAAAAAACGAAACGGAGGTAGGGGAGAGAGGTAGAGAGAGAGAGAGAGAGAGAAGAGAGAGAGCGAGCAGCAGAAAGAGAGCGACGGAGAGTGGGGTGAAAGAGTGCAGGAGAGCGAGCTAAAATAAGAGGCAGGCTCTTGCCAGTGCAATGACCTACAAACGGAGGGCTGAGGAGTTCTAACTGTCGACCTGAACGCATTCCTACGGCCCGCAGACATTAACCCGCACGCTGCTGCCGTGCTGAGCTGGACCGGGTCACATGGTCTGGTTCCGGCGCCGGACAGCACCTGCAGAACTTCGCTTTGTGCCCCGCGCGAGACGACTGAAGACCGAGCCGCAGTGCAGCGCAAAAAGTCTGAGGCTTCGCGGTGCGCCGTGATTTGGAAACGCACAGAGACAAAATGAACCAAGGTTACAGCAGACAGGCTTGCTACTGTGCTACTTCAGTATGCACCGGGTCGCAATATGAAATAGTACAGGATACTGCAGCAGACTGCACTGCCAGGGGTGCCCTACAGATTAGAATAGAATAGATTAGAAAACTTTATTATCCATTAAATATAAACTAAAATGGAAATTTTCCTTCAGCTCAATGCTCACTGCCATATTCGGGGGTGGTGGGGTATTTACAATTACATGGACCCTGACTGACAAAGTCCCTCAAAAAATATTAGAACACAGGATGTGAGATCTTTTCATGGGGCCCAAAATCCCTGGTGGTGACCCTGCCCACCGCATCACAGATAACTACACCATAATGGAATATATTGGCTGATAACATTCAACTGAAGCTCGGCTGCACAGGATAAACAGAAGAACAAATAGGACAGAGTCAGTCAGAAAAAAGGGTGGCAAAAAGCAAACTCCCCAATGAAGCCTGTGCCGCTGGCTCTCCGCTATCCGTTGCCGACGGCAATCCAGACTGCTCTCAAATAAACCCCAAATAAAAGTTTCAGAGGCTGTCGGGGGATTCCAAGGCCAAGCCGCCTTTGAGAAGGAGCGAGGCTTAAACTGGAAAAACTTTAAATCCCCCGCTGCGACGGGCAGCGATGAAAATAAGGTTACCGCATAGCCTAAAATCTGCCTCGCATACACACAGTCTCCTGCTCAAACGAAGGCCCTGCGATCTTAATCCGGTTAACAAAATAAATCCAAAAGCAAGATCTGACTAAAGCGAAAAGGTGGAAATCCTTGTCTATCTCCAAGGTCAAGATTCAGCGAACGAAGGGAAAAAACAACACCTCAACACATCCACCCCACCCCCCCTCAAATCCACACACACAATTTGTATGCATTATGTTTCCTACCAAAACCAAACCCATCTCCTTCAGTCATTTCTGAAACAATATGAGCTCCTTACCACTACAAACTCAAAAGATAACTTGGCCTTCTATGTCAACCTTCTATATCTCTCTCTCTCTCCCTCTCTCTCTCTCTCTCACACACATTCTGTCTATTAAGGCTAGGGTTACAGCAGGATTGCTTTCATCCCATTTGTTTCGGGGGGGTTCAAAGCTTCCATTGTTCCGTTTCCAAATTTCCACCTCGGCGGACGCCCTCTCTTCCAGAGCGACGTCCGCGGCTAATGAAGTGCCTGCTTGTAATAATCCTGGCATCTGTTTACGCTGCCGTCACAAACGCCGATCGCGGCATTTCTCCCGCAGCGGCCCGCCGGCCACGCCCGCCCTTTTCTGTGCGCCTCGACCCTGAACGCGGCAGCGTAGCGCACGACGAACTCGAAGCCCCCGTCCTGACAAACCCCCAAACCCCACCAAACGGAGGTGCCTTCAAATTCAGCAGAACAGAGGCGAATGTTCGCGGCGAACGTGTTTTCTTTGAACAGTTCAATTTGAACGGCTTTTTACGAACGTTCCAAATTGTTTGCGTTCCGAACATAAACGGACATGGCGACGAGAGCGTTTGTACTCACAGCCGCTTCTGCGATCATCGATGATAAAAAAAACAATAGCTAGCTAGCAAACAATAACATTGGCCAGCGTTAGCAATAACATTATTGAAAAAACTGATCACACTTAACGGCATCTTCAATTGAAATACTCATCTGGGAACATTTCCATCAGTCCAGCGTCCATTTTTGTTTGCCGCAAACTACCTTTTCAGACTGTTTGCTTATGTTTGCAAACGTTCGCGGCGAACACAAAGCTAACGGAAGAAAGTTTGAAATAGTTTGCAAACGTTCGCCTTGTTCGCTGAACTTGAACGCACCTCAGGTTCTGAGGACTGATGCAGTCGCTTATTTTCAGTGAAACTGGCAAATAAAGCAGACTTCACGTATAGGAGCAACGATGTAATACGAGGCGGGGAAACGGGGTCAATATAAACCATTTCCAGGTCTTAAAAAACACACACACACACACAGCATATGGTACATTTCACAAAATACTGTGACATAGCATGAGGTGAAATCATTGACGATGATGGACGATGTTACCAAGGCCTATTACAGGATCTCGCTATACTTAGTAGAATGGTTGAGCACAAGCAGACCAACACAATCTAGAGCATTGACTCTGATGGGCGGGGGGGGGGGGGGGTTTGGCCTTGCTTAGGCCATGAGTTCACCAGTACGGTGAGCACACGAGCCGCGATCGCATGCCTTCCTCCGCCTCGAGCTCGCTAGCCTGTGGCACGTAGCCAGCCCCTCCGGAGTGGTACATAATTCATAAGGCAGCTGAGTAACATTTCATAAAGTGAGGCACATTAGCGGTATTGACTCTGCAGCTATTGAAAGAGCGGGGGCAGTTTGTTTTAGCGCATCCTAGAGTGATTCCCCCCCCCCATTTGATGTTTGAGAGACAGAAGTGACAAACAAGATTGTACCTCGTTTTTTTTTTTTTTAAATCCCGTGCGGTACAGCGTGTGTGTGTGCGCCACTCTGCATCCTCCTTCCACCCCATCACCCAGTTCCAGCTCAGACCCCCCGATCGGAAAGGGTCTAGCGAGTCACGGCCCGGCGCAACGTCTGCCGGGCGCGACGAACTCTGCCGCCAACAGCAGGGGCCGACGGCCGCGGGCGAGCCAAGCAGCCGCGCGTCTACCGCCGCGTTTGAAAAAACAACATTGCAAGGACGCGCTACGGCACAGCGGCCGAACGGAAATGCAAGGGCTGCTAGCATGGGCGCTACCAAGGCTACGCTGCACGATGCTTGAACAAGTACTTGACTTGAATGGCGTCCTTCTTAACAATGGTGATGCTTTGTAGAAACAGAAAGATAAAACCAAATCAGAGAATTGAAAGGAGCCCTTAAGTGTGGTGTCGTGGTGTCGTAGTGCTGTCATGACATCACATGACATTACAGGTGTTTAGCAGACGCTCTTATCCAGAGCGACTTACACAACTTTTACATAGCATTTTACATTATATCCAATTGTACAGCTGGATGTGTACTGAAGCAATGCAGGTTAAATACCTTGCTCAAGGGTACAATGGCAGTGTGCTACTGGGGATTCGAACCAGCAATCTATTAGGTTACAAGACCAACTCCTTGCCCACTATACTACACAAGACTTGGCAAGACTTGCCCCCCGTCACCCCGACCAACCACACAAGCCTGACCTGCGCACCGCGTCATTGTACTGACCGACAGAGTGGGAAGGCCCAGATAGACCTGAGTACTTTAGGTGTGAGAAACGCGCTATATAAACGGAAGCCGCTGTCATTGCGACAGACAGACAGACAGCACCAGGGGCGTAACGATAAGGCGCGTCCGTGCGACTTAAGCGCTTTAAGGGCAGCCTCTCCGGTGCCTTCCGCGGGCCTCACAGCCGGCGCTGTCCGCAGAATGCAGCAGTCAGCACATCACTCTGTCTGCGTACGAGCGGAGGAGGCCTGCGGGACGCGCCTCCCCGAGCGCAGCCCGTCTCACAGAGCCGCTCTCTCCGCGGCTGACTCCCCAGCTAAACCGGGCTGCGGAGCGGCGGGCCAGATCGGAGAGCCCTGCAAGGGGAGAGAGTGTAAACCCACCCCCCGCCCCACCGCCCCCCTCCCCGGGGTCCTGCTGACGCTGGGGCGAGCGACTGCAAGCAGGGTATCAACCCAACCCCCATCGCGCCCCCCCCCCCCCCCCCCCCCGCGCCCCAACCCCCATGCCGATACACGCTTTGCAACGCGACAGACCGCGAGGGGGTGTCTTTTGTCCGTCGGCGTGCGATTAGATGTCCCGACAACCCCCCCCCCCCCCCCAGCGACGCGAATTGCCGGCGAGCTCAGCGGGCTCCGCACAGCACTGCGAGGAACATGAAGCTCGAGCCGAGGGAGGCGGGTGTAAACCGAGAGAGAGAGAGAGAGAGAGAGAGAGAGAGAGAGAGAGAGAGAGAGAAAGGGAGAGAGAGAGAGAGAGAGAGGGAGAGAGAGAAAGGGAGAGAGAGAGGGAGAGCGAGAGGGAGAGAGAGAGAGAGAGAGAGGGAGAGAAAGGGAGAGAGAGAGGGAGAGAGAGCGAGAGAGAAAGGGAGAGAGAGAGAGGGAGAGTGAGAGAGAGAGGGAGAGCGAGCGAGAGAGCCGCTGATGTGCATAAATCACACAATGGGAGGCAAGGCTGAAACGGCAGGTACTGAGGGATGGCATGAGGAGCCCGGCAGAACGGGAGGAACGCAGACACACAACCCCGACGGATTATCAGTTTTCATCTTAGTCACACGCAGCCTGACAAACAGACAGATTTAGGAGGATGCAGATAGAATAATGAGATGGGGGGGTGGGGGGGTGGGGTGGGGGGGGTGTTGTACGCGAAAGATGGGAGGAGCGTGTTATGCAGAGAGGGAAGGGGACACCCCGAGACTGGGACTACATTTCGTTTGCAATGTTCCTCTTATATGAGCTGTATTTTCTTTCCTTCCCCCCCCCCCCCCCCCCCCCCAGCCCACCGCACATCCCCAACAAGCACAGAGTCGGCTTTCCCTAATGTTTCGGAAAATGGTAGCGTGTGACACGGATGGACCGCACTCCTATACAACATCACAGTGCGTGTGCGTGTGCACACACACACACACACACACCCAGAGGGATTAAATGAACAAAATGAATAAGGATCGACCCCCACACACGCCCACCCCCCACCCCCCCCCCCCCCCCCTCTCAGCTGCCCACTTCTGGGCCCCAAAATTGGATCCCGTTCCCTGAGCACGCAAACACAAATCTGAAAGTCTGTGCAAAAGAATTTGACAACAAAAATATCATAAGGTAACAAATGCAAGCGACAACGCATCAATGCTTCACATTTTCAGTTCACAGAGAAGGACAGTGGAATACACGGAGGACGAAGCTGGATTGAGGGCACGGAATCACAGCGCACAAACGGGCGAAAGATCACAAAAGTTGCACAAACAGAGGTTTTTTAAAAAAAAAAGAAAAACACACAGACAAAGAACAGAAAGGAAAAGACGAAACACGAAAGAAGACGGAACAAAAAATAGAGAATATGCAGGATGAGGCGAGACACACGCTCACACTCACAGGCACACATGCACGCACACAGGGGAGGAGAGGAGACAGACTGGGAAAGGAATGACTCTAAAAGAAGAACACGAAAGAGGTAAAAAAAAATGAAGGGAGGGGAAAATACCGGCATAAGTCGGACGAGTCTAGTCATTTTTTTTCCTTTTTCTTTTCCCGCGATTTCGGCCGATTCCCATTCGGCCATCCCTCGTTCCTTCTCTCTCCCTCCCTTTTCCCTCTTCGCTTTTCCTCCCTCTCGTGTTGCTGCCCAGCACCAGTCCTCTCTCAAATCGTGCGCTCCGTTTTCTCCCTCTTTTTTTTCTGTCTCCTCATCTCCCCCCTTTCCACAGACACCTCTCTCTCTTTCTCTCTCTCTCTCTCTCTCTCCCCCTCTTCCCCTCTCTTCCCCTTCCTTCCCTCTCTTTAAAGGATCTCTACTTGAGGAAAGGTGAGGGGTAACAAGAAAAAGAAAAGATTTGAAAGAACCAAAAAAAAAAGAAAAATTGTGGAGAACAACAACAACCAAAAAGACGAGAGGGAGGGAAAAAAACGGCAGCAGCAGGCAAGCGGCAGCCAGTGCGTCTCGGGCAGCGCTGGGCCCCGTTTCAGGCTGAGCTCGACGTGAACGCTAGCAGCGCAGAACCTGTTTCTCCGTACGTACGGAAAAACACAAACACACGGAAGGAGGAGGAGGAGGAGTAGGAGGAGAAGAAGGAGAAGGAGGAGGAGGAGAAGGAAGGAAGGGGGGAAAAAAAGCTCGGTTCTGTAACTGCGAAAGCGGAGAGAGAGCGAGAAAGTGAGAGAGAGAGGGAGTCAGTCCGTGTGCGTTGAGTGTGCAGGCAGGGTAGGAAGGGAGAAGAGAGAGCCAGTGAGAGAGAGACAGAGAGAGAGAAAGAGAGAGGGAGAGAGATACAGAGAGAGAGAGAGCCAGCAAGCGAGAGAGAGAGAGAGAGCAAATGAGCAAGCGAGGGGGTGGTTTGTGAAGGAACATCTAAGAGGGAGGGAAAGAGGAGGAGTGTATGTGTGGAGAGAGGGAAAGGAAGGGAAAGGGAGGGGAGGAGAGGGGGTGAAATGTTTTTTTTTCTTTTCCATTGTCTGATTTTTACGTTTTTTCCACATTTTGAATGAATTTATCGGCTCTCTTGGGGCAATAGAGCTGGTTTCCTTTCTTTTTTAGTTTACACTAATCCCTCCCCTTTATTTTTTTCCCCTTTTCCCACCCCCCTCACTCAGCTTTCTACACATGCACTTGAACTCAAAACGCTGTCTTCTGAAAGCGCCCCCCCCCCCTCCCCTCCCTCCTCCTCACCCCCACCCCCCCACCAAACACACAGGCATGAAACAGTGCTAGCAGGCAGATAGTGCGGGAGGGAGAGGGGGACAGAAAAGGGTAGAGAGATACAGAGAGGGGGAGGGGGAAACCAGTTGGGAAAGGTTGGTTCAAGGTTGAGGCGGGGTTAGCTTTCGTTCACCACTTCCTAATATTAATAAACGTGGTGTGACCCTGTAACTCTTAATTTCTTCAACCGAGCTCAGCTTTTCAGTCGTGCGGCTCGGTCTCGACACGCGTCCTCCCTCCCTAAACTAGATAAACAAACTTTTTTTTGGCAGATTTTCATTTTTATTTTTTTGCACTTAGCTAAATATATTTATTGAACATCACTAACTTAAAAAGGAAAACGATGCTAATTTGTTTAAATACAACCTATAACAGACGAAATAGCTACAACTGCTAATCAAATCCCCTCTCAAAGAGTCGCAATCTGGATTCATGCAACTTACAAACTTTAGGAGCTAAAAGTTTCCCATGCCTTGATTTTATACACGTGGATAAATTGCAATTTCCGTCTGCAGTCAGTGACTCTTAATTACTATTTAAATACATTATTGCACTACCATTGGTTCTACGGGCATCTGGCAGCGGAAAAATGTGATTTGCATTGCTTTTAATGAACGCTGCATGTTAAGCTTGTATTCACTGATCCACACCTGCACTTCTCCAGCTGTGTGTTGCCTACGGAATTGACTCTGGTTACGAATTAGTACTATTGGCTGCGCTGTCTTGTCAAATTTGTCATTTGTAAATCTTAAATTTTATTTTGTTTTTTAACTTATTTAACTTAGTCAATCTGTCATTACTGAAATACTCTCGTGGAATTGCCAAAAAATATTATTAGAAGGATGAAAAAGCAATTATAATAAGTTATAATATAATAATAAATATAAATGTAAATGACTGCAATAGCATACATACAATATGTCACATAACATGTATGCAATATATGCATATGCAATTACATACTGTGTATTATACTGTATATTAGGGCAATAAGAATGGACATATATTCAAAATATTTCAGAATTAGAATGTTTTATCAATATATTCAAATTTAAGCATGTTAAACATTTGTTATCATTTTACTTTTACATGGGATACTTTTCCAGGCCACTGGAAAATTGTTTTTAATAGTGAAAAAAGGTTGTTTGTCAGCAGGGAATTTTCATGAATCTGTATAATGCAACCAAAAATAAGGTAAAAATATAACTCTGTTTATAGATCTCGCAGACGTCCTTATTGTCGCTAGCTTCACACTACAGGTAATGTTACTTGGGCTGCAGGTCCAACAGAAAACAATCAATTAGCTGATGCCACCAAGGATAAGAAATTCAGAGGTTAACTCCCTGTTGGCTCGTCTTTTTGCTTCGTTGTATCTTGGCAGTTTTGCTAGCCAGCAGGCAGTGAACACTCCTCTAAAATCTGTTCTTAAACTCTCAGGCTCTGTAGCCGCACCCACCCCTCCCCACACAGATAAGAGCACTGCGCCCAGAAATATCCCAAACACAATTTTGGAATAAATTTGGGGTGCCCAGAAATTGGCGAAAGTAAGAGATTACCAGTGCATCATAGATATGTCCTAGCATCGTTATTTAAAAAAAATATTTTCAAGGTAAAAATCCTGCACAGTATGCCTTTAACAAAAATGAGCATTGGCACCCAATGTGGGGCTGTGCCTGTCTAATTCCCGCCCTAATTTAGAATGTCCAATTCGCTATTTGGTACCACGGCCCGGTTCAGTGATTCGCGGCTGTCCGATTGGGGGAGTGAGGGGCCCCTATGAAGCAAGCGGTGTCCCCGGCCTGCCCCAAGACCGCGGAGCTCCTCCATGCACCATAATGAGGTGCCTTACCCGAATGAGCCGCACAGCAGCCGACAGTCGTTCAATCTCCAATGCAGTGATCTTCGTCCCTGGTCCTGGCGTGCCGCTGGGTCTTCGGGTTATTTGTTGTTGCAATTAATCGATCAATTAAGCCAGACGATGGCACAGTTAACTCACCTCACCGGAAATGGAGGTCATTGCTCTAAGGCGTGTCTTAAACCATGCAAACATGCTTGTGCCGTTGGACGTTTACTTAGTAATGGCGATATTGTCAAATCCTGGACTTGATAGCACAAATTCAAAAGAAAAAAAAATGTTCTGCAAAAGTAAGTATTTCTAAAAGCTGATGACGACAATGCTCTTGACAAGAAAGGCGCAGTATGCCCTGAGTACGAGTGCAGAAACACAGGGAAAACACGGCGCAGCTGTAGAACATGATATCTTCCATGAGGACCCAACTTGGCAGCTGAAGCGCAGACTTTAAAAGTTACCTTACCTCACTTTTGTTCTTGCTTTTCCAGCGCACACCCCGAATCGAGGAACAGCAGTGACGAGGGGTCAATGGGAAGTGTTCAAAAAAGCAGCAGAACAGGTCTGTGACTGCGATGTGCTCACACTACCTTCATTGGCAAGAGCCTCACGTTGCTACTAGTCCCCAGACTTGGGGTTGTTTCAGGTCAGACAAAACAGGGGTGGGGGGGGAGGGGGGGGGGGGCAGGGGAGGAGGGTATTTCTGTGTGCAAAGAGGAAGGATGGGAGGAGGGCGAGGGGGGCGGCGGGGGGGGGGGGGGCACAGTTTGTGTGTGGAACAAGAACACAGGAGAGGGTATTTTGTGGCACCCGCGTACTTGCATGGAAACAGAAAAACGCCTGGATATTTCTGTATAGCTGCTCAGTCTAAACATACAGCCAGGTGGTTTTCCCACATGCTATTTTGAGACTGCTGCTCACTTAACCGGGCTGTGATATCAATTCACCAGCCCACGTCGATACGCTAAGAGCTTTTGAGGTTTGATGCTTTAAACGCAAACCCTGCGCCGTCCACTCTAAATGTAGGTACTTAAATCTATGCAGTGCACTACCAGCAGGAATTGAGAACTGGAGCCCCTAATATCAAACAAAAATCACGTACTGCAGGTTATGTCTTCAAATATATTTGAAAACATATTTATGAAAATTATAGGATATATCTTCAAATTACTGATGGCTTTTCATCTGTCGTCATATACAGCAATATTTTATATTTGCGTACAGGTCTCCTTTTCTAAACCAGATATCTGTCTCAGTGAGGTTTACATTTTAATCTACATTTACATTTAAGCCTTTAGCAGACACTTATCCAGAGCAACTTAAAGAAATGCACACATACAGGTCTAAGTGCTAATGCTATGTCATCTGGGTCACCACAGATAGTTTTAGTCAACGCACAATTTTACAACATAAAGTTAGATGCTATATTAGTTACAAGTGGAAAATAAAAAATGTGGTATTATTAGGAAGGATATGACGTAAGGGATATACTTCTAGATTTAGCATAGCTGTGGCTGGGAATAAAAACGCATGCAAATTGTTCAGCATTAGGTGAGCCAATGTTCAGTTTAAGCAGGCACGTTTTCAGTCTGTGGTGGAAGAAAAGGCAGTCATTCTGCTGTCCTGGGTGTAGTGAGGAGCTCCTCCCGCCACTGGGGGGCAGCATAGAAAAGAGGAATGATCTGGAGGAGGGCCCCTTTGGGGAAGGGCTGTAAAGGTGCCCAGTGGATGCCTAGTGGAGCAACTGGGTCTCATTCCCAACTTGTCATATATTGATGCTTGGTCAGAAGCCCTCGGAGTCACTATATACTGTAATACAGAAGTTGTCCTTTGGCTTCACTTCTAGACACCCTAGGTATTCCGATAGGGGATTACGCCAAGAATAAAAATGTTGTATCAACACCAAGGGTAATAGGGAACAGTGCATCTTGCCATATCTTACAGTAACATAACCAAAATTATAATCTAATATAAATGATGACCCTCAGAGTCAAAACAAAGATGTTAAGGGATTCTATTGAAGTCTCCAGAGATACCTAGGGCATCCAGACGTGACACCAAAGGACTCCTTGTGAATTGTATAGTGACGCCAGGGCTTCTGAGCAAGCGAAAACAGCAAGCGTCCCAGCGAGTTGGGAATGAGAACACGTTGAGTGGAGTGGCTGGGCAAGAGTGCAAGGTTTGGTAATAGATTTCAGGTAAGATGGTTCTGTTCTCCTCTTACTGCACCACAGGCTGGGACTACTTCATGGCCGCCAGTGAAGGGAGATGAGGAGAGGTGTGGCTAATCCTAATTGTAGGATCGGCAGAATTTAGATTTGTCAGAACTGGACAAAATGCACAGCTGGAAGCTTAATCACGAATGGGATGGAGAGGTGTAGGGGGTTTGGGTTTATATCACTATCTGAACCTAGCTAGTAGCTATTGGGGGGGGGAGGTGGGGGTGGCGGAATGGTTCAGAGGACAATTCATTACAAGCTGTGGGTCCATTTGTTCAATTAATTACTCAGACCGGAAATTATATTGTCCAGTTGGGACTACAAACCAGGTGTGTATAAATAATTAGACATTCCGGTCGAACCCTAGGCGTGGTGTGAATGTTCTTTCGGTCAGCTGTAGAGGAGATGACCAGCACCATTCTGAATGAGGGGGCTGGAGGGGCCGGATTGGCACCAGTGGGTAGACCAGAAAGAGGTGCAGTAGTCCAGCTCAGTGAGGACAGCACAAGGGCATGGACAATTAATTGGGCGAAATGTGTAGAAAAGAAAGGACGTAGACATCGAAGAGAAGAAATTGGCAGTTCTGAATCACTGTTGCCGAACTTCTCAGAAAAAGACAGATGGGAGAAGATGTAGCTGGTGGGCAGAGCACCTTGATTTTGACAAGACTGAGGCTGAGATACAGGCTGGCCATCCACCTGGAGAAGTCATTAAGACAATTTCTTTCACGGGATAATAATTCATCGTAACATTTTTGGGACCTGCATCCAGTGAGTTTTGTCAGAATGTTTAAGGTGCAGAATGAACATACCTTCAGCGGTAAAGCACGGTCTCAAATGAAGATAAAAGACCTGCAATGACTCACCAGCATGTGTCCCTGCAGAAATCACGGTCTGTTGGGTATCGCAGTAAATCACCAAGAGGACACTGCTGCAAGAGGAGGACCAGGCGGCAGGGCCAGAGGAATTATTCATGAAATGTGGAACATGTAAAAAGAGGAAAAAAAAAAAAAAAGAACAGAGTCTTTTCTTTTCCTGTTTTACGACCCAGTGCAAGGTGCAGAATCATTTACAACCAAGGAGAAACCAGCTATTCTCCTCTCACCGGAAATCTGGCTCACTAGATTTACAAGCGAACAGCAATTACAAAAATTAAGAGGCATTAACGTGCACGCTTGGGGTTTTGCATTTTTCACATGGCAGCGCACAGGCTGCTTGCAAATACAAACTGCCACTGACTGACTGTGCGTGCGCACGTGGGTGGATAGGTATTGACAGAGGGGATGGTGCGAGAGGCTGAAATGGGTGGGGGTGGATTACAGAATGGACGGGGGATATTAAAGGTGAAGAGGGAGGCGTGCGGAATTCTCTTTCACCTTTGTTACCGTTGCCCAAACCACCCTACGTACATAACCACATCCCAACCGGGGTGAACAATCCCATTACGAACACTTCACTCCTAATGCAGACAAACTATTCTCCGGCCCAAGGACAATCATAACCTGAGAGAATGGGGTGGTGGTGGGGGGGATGTGGAGAGAGAGACAGAGAGAGAGAGAGAGAGAGAGAGGGAGGGAGGGAGAGAGAGAGAGAGAGAGAGAGAGAGGGAGGGAGGGGGAGAGAGAGAGAGAGAGAGAGAGAGAGTTGCGCGTGTGAGGGGGAAAGGATGCTCAACGGCTCCTGATCTTGAAAAGCCAGCGGTATTGATCGCATCGGGCTGGCTGTGAAATGGAGAAATCGATAGGCTTTAAAGGCGAAGAGGGGCGGCGCGTGGAGAGCGCGTGTGGGCTTCTACTGACACAACACCCACCCCCAAAAAAAAAACGCTGCGCCGTGTCTGGAGACGGCTGAAAAATGATCAAAATCCGAGGTTAACGCCAAAAAAATTCTCAGTGGAAAAAAAAAAAAACGTTCCAAGAAACCCCACTTCCGACTTACAACCGCAGGTTTCCGTGCCAATGCCAGAGGAAAGGGAGGGTTCTATAAACTATACTGAAAGGAAATGTGACGTACATTGATAGGGATGGATAGGGGCCATACGGAGGCATACACTAGTACAGCATGAGCACATTCAAAGGGCAACGCGACCATTCGTCTTCTTCTACACAGGAGGAATGACTATCGTTCTCAAGCAACCAAACTGAGCTTCAGAATTAAAGGCACTCATGAAACCACTTATCCCACGCACGCACACGGATAGATGAATATAATTTTTACCTCAGTTGTGACCGTATAATAACTTTTATTGGACTGAGAGAGAGAGAGACAGACTTGACATTGACACCCCTTTATTAGCACATCGTAGCCAATTCATTATACTAGAATAAAAATAAAACAACCTAAAAACTTGTCAATACATATAGTATCAAACCAACAACTTCAAAAGATGAAAAAATAACTTTTTTTTTTGCAGTGTGTGTTGTCCCCGAAATAAACATATAAAACAATAGTGTTATTCAGTCTGTAGTATGCATACTCAAACCTCAGAGATAACCCCCTTCAGCATGCTCCCTAAATTTGTGGACTCCCTGTTTTGAAATTGTGTTGCTCCTTGTGAGCCATATGCTCAGTTTAGCTTGCCCAAACAAAAAGTAAAAAAAGACACCTTCTTCTTATGTTCAACTGAAAACTGAATACCTTGGTCCCAAAAGAAAAATCCCAGGTGTGAACCCCCCCACCCCCCAACTCGCAAACAAACATTCTTACACCTTCTCCTCCAGGGACCGAGGGAGAGTATCCATGCTCAGCACACATACTGTCTATGGACTAGAGTGACCATTGAATGGCTTTTTGCTCTTCTCCCTTCTCTCTCTCTCTCTCACACACACACACACACGCACACATGCAAGCTGCGATCATTTCCTCTTGACTTGGCATCTGGGACAGACTGTGATTTGACTGGGAAGAGGGGATATGAGAAAAAAACAACACTGTTCTAAGTCACTGTCGTCTGGACAGCCCGGGTAAAACTGACGTCACCTTGTCATGGTAGTACAGCTACTTCTGAATTTGAATGAGAAAAGAGTGGTGGGTGTTGGAGGGAAGGCTGGGAATGCGGACATTAGGCGATGGGAAAGAGTGACAGAAACTTGAACAGAAGGAGGGAGAAACCAATGAGGAAAAAGAGAGAACAGACAATATGGAAAAGAATACATGTCTGCCCTCTGCTGGTTCATCTGCAAATTGCATCTTCCACCTTAAAAATAAGGAACTATGGCCAGTAGCCATGGGAAAAGCATAGAGCAATGCAAGCAAGGTATTAATGCTCTGCTTACTGGGCTTCTTCGGCAGCAAATTCTTTCGATACATGAAAATTAATACTATCTTTGGGCTAACTGTTATGATACGATTACCTTGGGAAATGATCTGTGTCACTTAATGCTAAATTACAGAAACATGTCATTCTTAAAAAAATGTACAAATTGCCTATAGGCTTTCATTGCTTAACCCAGCAGAATAATTGAAATAACACGGGGAAAGACATATTCAACACAGGTAGAGTTTTTAGCTGGACAGGTTAATCGAGCCATAGCTGGTAGGTAAAGTTAACAGGAATCCCTTCTTAATTTCCAGTATCACTGGAGTGAACCTGTTCCTTGGTGTCAACTTCTGAGCTTAAAAGCAAACAAAGCATTCATTCTGAAGACAATCCCCTTCCCTGCCCCCCTTTTTAAAATTTTCTCCCCAGTTTGGAATCTCAAATCTACAAGTCGCTTCTATGCCATCTGCACATCAGCAGTGCATGCAGTTCAGCTGCAGCTAGCCTACATTTCAGCTGCCAGCAAGCCAGAAACTATTCCACACCCATGCATTTCACACAGTTCTACATGGAGAGAGCAAGTGACACCTGGAGGAAGTGCGTACATCTCTCTTGGATGATTCTTACAAATGCTTGCAAGTGCCTGACGTCGTTGCACAGTCAAATGTTCAGCGTTAAATCTACTCTTACAGAGTACATATGGTCCCAATATGATAATATATGATACATAGATAGAACTCTCGATTTTTAAAAACACAAACAATATAATGCTACAGTAACCTAAAGGCAGCTAACTTACTATAGACATTGTACTCAAATTGTTTATTTGTTTTTTCATGAGCATTACTAACTCAGAGGACTTTAATAGGCACACACACTACTGAGACGTATACACTTACGCATGACCCAGAAACGAAAAAGAACGGCCATATATATATATTTTTTTCCTTCTCTGAATTGTATGTTTCATTGTATGTATGTATATATGTATGTATGTACCACCTATTGTAAAGCGTCTTTGAGTTCATGAAAAGCGCTATATAAAATAAATGTATTATTATTATTATTATTATTATATCTCACTGAGAATGTGAATTCTAGAAACCTTGGCAGACCAAAAACACCACATTAACTGACTCTTGAGGTGAGACTGTGAACACTCTGTAGCCATGGGTTTTGTTAACATCAAAGTGTTAACAGCCGTGAGCGGACAGGAACTGAAACAAATTCTCACCACCCGATGAAATATTTAAAAGAGGAAGGCTTGACAACGTGATGTGTTTTACTATTTTTGCTTCACATGTAAACGTGTCACATTTACAGTAGCAGCATTTGAGTAGCCTCGACTGTTGCCACGGGATGTAAATCAGCAAACCAGAGAGGCACGGATATGGATATCTACAGCACAGAACTGACATGGAGCACAGAAAGGCACAGATTTCAGTATCCGTACAGGATTCAGTAAAAACTGCATTATATTTGGGCAACGCCAATTTTAGCGACTAGGATTGGCCTTTTTCTGCTTCAGCCTAGCAATAGCACTCTGAAATGTGATATTTGATTGGCTACCCCAGGTGCCACCCGTATTTTTCCACCTAAAATAGTTAATTATCATTGGCTAATGTAACTTGTTGGCGATAGTGTTAATAAATGCAACACATATAGGGACTGAACAGAACAACGGTAACACCTAATAGTATATGGATAAGAATGAACCACTAAGGAGTATAGCCACCCTTTAATCTTCAGAACAGTTTTGAGCCTTCTTGGAATGCTGTACTACAAGTTCTGAACTTAGTGTAGTGAGGTACTGGACCATTCTTGACGAAGGAAAGCCTTTAGGTCTATGGGGTGAAGGAGGTGGAAACCATCTTCACACTCTGCACTCCAGAACAACTTATAATGTTTGTTTGATGTTTAGAGCTGGTGGAAGGGATTTAACTTTATCCTGGTGTTCATGAAACTACCCTTGAATTTGTGTTTGAGGGGTGTTATCTTGGATTATGGACACATCATGGGATAAAACTTGACCTCCTGGGTGCCCTTTGTGTACAGCCATTTCACTACTTACATTTTGCAGTGCACCAAAGTATACTGCCATCGTTGAACATACTGCATAATAAATTGCATTCCCTTTAACCTGGCATTCTTCTTTGACTCTAAACCACTGCATTCCGAGCAGTTTTACAGTCCTAACATACACACAGAACTCAGCATCCCGTAGTCACTCGCCTACAAAGTAGTGCCATCACGAGATACACAATTGTACCTTTGTAGGCTACACGGGCCGGGGACGTCCGCGTCTAGCAAAATAGACAGCATTCTGTACAGAACCACAGTACTGGCGGAAAGAAGCTTTAGTTCCGCATTTGCAGTCTCCTCCTACGTACAACTGTTAGCACAGAGGAAAGCTTAAAACGTTATTTTGTAGTCGGCTAACCGAGACCACGTTAAATGAATCCCATTCCAGCAGTGCCAGGTAAGAGTACGCGTTCCTTCGCCGCTCAGATACGTCTGCTGTTTCACGTGTCTGAGGGGATTCTTAGTTGGCAACAGAGATTGTGGGTTGCAGGCTCCCTTTGGCTTTCTCTAAACGTAAAGCCATTTAGACGAAAGGGATAAAAAAGCAAAAGAGAGCTCATCAGATCATATGACTTTTTTTTTCCACTGCTCAGTGGTCCAGGTCTAATGCCCTATACACCAGGTTATGCGCCTTTGTGCATTAGCCTTGGACACAAATGGTTTCTGAATGGCAGCCTCGCCATAAATACCAGCTTCGCCAAGCTCACGGCATACCACTTTTGTTGAGGCAGGTTCACGAAGGCGTAGATTCAAGTCTGTGGTCATGTTTCAGGCCAGATTCTTTTTTTTGTTGTGGGGGGGGGGGGGGGGGGGGGGGGGGGTTCATAACTATCCTGTTAATCATCTGCATCTGTGTGTCCCTGTGAGCTTTGACTTTCGATCACAATTCCTCTTTGCCGAAGCAGTTCGTTTGTATTTGGAATATGTTGTCATAATTTTCAACAACATTCAGCTGGCCACATTTCATAATTTTTTAGTAATTGTGACAGATGCACCTGTAATTTGTGCACGGACTACTTGGTCTTATTGGAGCTGTTAGTTGTCTCACGTTGCTCTGGAAACTGACATTGCGAAGGAGTAAGTTTTGCCACCTACACTTTAATGGCCACACCCCTTAATGTTTGCCATCCATAAACAGCCTTTTTTATCATGAATGTTTCATAATTCTCTCTATCCTACAGTATAATTCGGAAGAGAATTTAACTTTTTGTACTTGTGTTGCTCGGCATGGATTACCTTTTTAGACATTCTGCTTCATCTGAAGCTCATATAATCTTCAAACTATGCACATAAATTCTAAATCTCTATGGGTTTTTAGTGTTTCAAAGGGCTGGGAAGCCTCTGAGGTTACCTGCAGCCTCTGGTTTTGATTGTTACTTCAATTTTAAGGTGACCCCAAACATACTGCGAAAGTAATCAAGGAATTTTTCAGGGCCAAAAGGTGCAATATGTTCTTGACTGGCCAAGTCAATCACCTGACCTGAATCCAATTGAACATGCGTTACACTGGCTTAAGAACGACAACACTGAAGATAAAAAGCCCACGAAACAAACAGGGAATTTTCTGGTCATTACTCTGATTAGTTTCACGGGCAACTTAACTATTTTTCAGTTGATATTGGAAAATCCCCTTGCGGTTTGTTAACACTTGTGACGATTTCCAGCATAACGCCTTGAAGTAAACCTGGGCTCCCAATTAAGAAAGCCCTCTAAGACCGTAAAGCTGACTAGGCCTATATGTAAAATCAGGTACATACATTTCTCCTCGAGTAAACCAATTGAGGTTGTTGTAAACTTAAGTACATCAACCTGCATGCAGTTTTTACCAATGCCAGATGTAAATTATCCCATTCAACAGAGTTAAAAAAAAAACAGAAACCAAAAAAAACTCGGTTATACAGCCTTTTCGGTCCGCACGGTTAAACTATGCAACAAATTCGACTGGAAAGGCATAAACCCGTGATTGCTTAAGATTGCATCAAAGTATCACGCTTCCACGTTACTTTTACAACAAGGCTAACACGCCACACCCCAGAATTCAAGTTACCGTAAGTACTAAAATAAGAGCGATGTATTAAACAGCAACCAAATTGTAAAACGACTTGGCGATTTGGCGTACTGTACGAAAATAACACACCGGCCTACGAAAAGGTAGACCAAGTCCTAAAAAGAAACGTGGTGCGTCGTAAACAATATTGTAAATAGTTGTATCCTGTAAAGTAAAAATAAACTGCACATTGCATAGTCATATTATGGTAACCGACTGTCCCAGCCGGGAGTTTGCCATATTTGGGCTGAGACAAATCATCACTACACCATAGTAAGCGTGGGGTTCTGGTGTTGCTCATGAAGCTGAATAAGGAAGTGAGTCATACGTTCAATCACTGACGGTAATAATACGTTTCCCGCAGAAGTCTTGTACACAATGCTACGATAACGAAGACCGTTGACTACACAGAACAAGGAAGCAGCTCATACAGCGAGGGAGCTATAACCAAACAGGTGAAAATTAGAAAATCAGGAAAGCGCGAGTTTACATTACAACCAGACATCATCAATCATAGTGGATTTTCAGAACAAGCGGAGAGCTCTACCTGGTAAGTTCAACACACAGATGCTATAGTTGTTACAGAGGATGAATGAATGAGTTTTTCTAACGTTATAACTTATTGAATTGGTCTAACTTTAGTTAGCTAGCTATCGTAAACTTATGGGATCGAAATTCAGTAGTAGTAACGTGCTGAAGTGAAGTTTTTGTAACACGTTCGATGCCCACGAAAGGATTACGCGGTGGGTCATATATCATTCTTTGTCTAAGAAATTGTCGAAGACATTGTTGTAAACGTGACAGTTAAGAAAAATAGAATACTGATAAATCAGGTGGATGAACTCGACGCGGAAAGTGATGGACAGTGGGTTTCAGTATATGTGAACCCCCCTCGGCCCGAGTAACCATGTGGAAATTCCATGAAATTGACCATAAGAAAAATCAACGAGGTTAGGCTAGCTGTACAGCACACTCTCTATGGACATGCTATTTAAAAGTATTTTCCCCAGCTACTTGGTACACTGCAGCATAGATGATGACAACCGTTACGTTAGCCAGTTAAACGTTACATGATGTGTAGGGAGTTATGATTTCCGTATTTACATGGTATTTTCAACTCTCATCACTTCTTTGTCAGTATAGCCGTATGAACTTTTAGTTGTTTATTATTCTTGATATGTACACTGATAATAAACACATCGGCTTCACTTGTTATCTGATTAACGGAAACACATTTTTGCTGAATGTCACCGTTTTGCACGGTTTGGTAGTACCTATTACACTAATATAACTTGGCAAAACTTTCAGTTGACTTTCTAGACGAATGAATTTAGCTAAGATCTTCTGGAACGCTTTATCGTGCGCGCATGTGTTCATCTGTCGCATGCTATCTCAGAAGTTAACCAAAGCGATATTTAATTAGCCTGGCTACCGAAGTAGATAAGAGCGTGTACGATCCAACAGAACCGAAGCGCTTGTTTTGCGTGGCCGGTGCATATGGAAATAACCCTCCCCATAACCTTTAAACTGATACCACTGTTCTTAAAAAGTACGAGAGGTTGTTTTCTGAACCAGATATAATATCGCAACACAGTGGCTGACTGACATTCCAGTGCTTAGATGAAATCGAAAGGGTACAGTCTTTGTTTGAGTCAGTGTCTGTGAGTGATGACTCAGGTGTCTACCGTTTCAGCAGCTGTCATCACCTTTCGCAAACCACTGTTTTTGATGGCTTGAGTGAGAGTGATAATAATCGTGGTAGGCATTAAAATCATGCCTGTTAGTAGGCCTAAACGCAAGAACGATGTGGTTTAAATATTAAGCCATCGGTGTATAAAAATGTGGGCTATACATTCAAGAGTAGCCTAATGTGAGACAAGTCTTTGTTACCTATTTCCCCCTGCCGTGCGAAAGATGGGTCGTAGTTTTGACGTCACGCATAGTTCATTTTCATGGATTTAACTATGCAGCTTATCAGTGTCTTGCCTTGAAACGTGCTGTTACTTTGTTTTCAAACGTGTTATCAAACTTTATGAAAATAAAGTGAGACTGCAAAAAGCCGATTCGTGTCACTTGTTAATTTTACCTTAAAAGTTCTCACCGTATTATCCTAGGCGTAATAGACCTAGGCCTTTCTTTTTGCAGCAGCAGCAGTTCAATAACAAGAACAGTTTTCATACCTGATTAACAGTACACGCTGTGCCTGGTCTTTGCTGTCTTAAAACTAGCTATAAAACTAGCTATACTGTACACAAGGGGATCTAAAACGTAAAAATACTTTACACAGGTGAATGTAAATAGAATCACATTTTAAGCCTAGATGCTGTATAGATTTTTGCAATAATATCAGTTTTGTAAATGTGTGGATTTTTTAAATGAATGGGTGAAACTGAGATACAACTTGAAGGTTTACGTGGAAGATTTAAAAGACATTGCTTTTGTATACAGTAAATGTAGCTGCAGATGTAAGGAGACAACTGGCAATGATATCGGCAGCTTATTTTAGTTTGTTGGTTAGTTGAGTTATGCAGCCGCTGCTTTAATTTGGTCAACAAGCAAACCAGTGAAAAACAGTGTGTCACTTCCAGGAAGAGGTTTACAGCTGTGGGCTGGGTTTTTTTTTTTTTTGTCAAATTTTTGCTGTGTTGCAAAATCTTGCAAAATACCAGCCTCTTTTCGTATGGTTATTCTAGTACGATTCAGTAATGGCAGTTCTCTGATTTTCTTTCATATGTGTGCTGTGTCATTGGTCCATATACATAATAACAGACCGCACCTCTGTTTGGGAGGAAATACCTTGATAACAGCCCGGGTGTGTCTCTCTAATGGGTATATTTGTGTGATAAGTAGGCCTAACCCTTACCATGAATAAACCGTTTTAACAAGAGTTTTTCTGTCTTGTAGTGTACAGTTTCTCACTGAGTTATCCATCTGAGTGGAGGTTTTCACACAGGTTTAGGTCCTGTTGTGTGCAACACACTCACTGTGCTCCGTTGTTGGCTCGTGTTAAATCGCAATCAGTGGAAATGTTTCTCCTGTTCTGTCAGAAGCGGTTTGCATATCGACTGTATTGCGTCAATGTTCAAGCAGAGGACTGCTTTTGCTGCAGATTTGCATCGCATTTGACTTTACTGAAAATTTCGTCCCATTTCACATGCCAAAACTATACCGGTATCACTGCAGTAGGCTGTCAACGAAGGCCATCACTGCCCATGAAAGCCGTTGTTTTGTAATGTAGCACATATTTCTTCCATGCTACAAAAGACCTACGAAGTGTCAAGCCGTGATCATTTATGTTACACTATTCATGCGTTTCAGCTGAAAGTTCATTACATGTATTGGGGAAATAAAGCACGCAGTGTGATGAAAGCCAGTTCACAGGTAAATCACAGGCACGTCAGTTGAAAAGAGACCGGTGAAGGAACACAAGTTGGAGCAACTAGTCTAGAAAGTTCAGTACACTGAACAGACCGTTCCAAAAATGCAAATTTAAAGCAAAGAAACGGTTGTCCGCGCACTTTGGGGAAATCTCCCACTTTGGTCTACGTTGTTCGCAGCTTTTGATGGGCGTGTTTGCCCCCCCCTCCCCCCTTAGGGTGAAATGAAAAGAGAGGTGAACGCCGGAGTGGAGTTCCTCAGGCGCCTCGCCCACGAGCGCGGCGGCGTGGACGAGACGAGGGCCAGGCGCTTCGCGGAGAAGCTGAAGGACTTGCTCTGCGAGAAGTACGCCCGCCACTGGTACCCCGACAACCCCAGCAAGGGCCAGGCTTTCAGGTAACCCTGCGGAACGGAGGAAGCCGAGGCAGAGCAAGGCACGCCTGCGCCTCTTTCGTTTTTCATCACAGAGCGACAAACTACCTCTGCTACTTTGGGGGTAAAAAAAAAAAAAATTATAATAATAATTCTGTCTGTACTTTGATTTTAACTTATCTTATAGTAGGTGTCTGCTTCTCAGACAAGCCCAGGGATTGTCTGATAGGAGAGCCATTTCTGTTTATGGATTTCATTCCTGATTCTGCTTGATATTAATTATTAATTAGCCGTGTCGTTTTTTAATTGACGTTTTTTTTAATGCAAGTTTGGAACATAAGTTTAAGACTACCCTTGTGTCCCTATATGAAGCACTTTTCTGTGGTTTGATCTATGGTTAAGCCCTCATCAGTGTATAGAGCTATTAGATTATTAGGCGTGGGTGAATTGTGGGCTCAAAAACCTGCTCTCCCCTCCTGTCTAGACCTGGTATAGCCTTTTTGGCTCATGATGGATAAGGCTGGGATATGGACAGTGGGCTACTCTGAAGCACTGTGAGAGATGCCCTGTGCACCTGGGCCCTGGAGCGCTGTGACTCACACTGTGACCCGCTCTGTGACTCGTTCTGTGACTCACACTGTGACCCGCTCTGTGACTCGTTCTGTGACTCACGGTGTGTTGCGTCTCAACTCCCTCCAGGTGTATCCGGATAGACAGGAGGGGGCCATGCGATGAGCCAGTGCTGAAGGCCTGTGCGGAGAGCGGCCTGAAGCCGTCTGAACTGGCCCTGCCCCACGAGCTCACGCTCTGGATCGACCCCCTGGATGTGTGCGCGAGGTGAGCGCCTGTGTGCGTGTGTGTGTGTATATGTGTATATGTGTGTGTGTGTGTGTGTGCGTGTATGTGTGTGTGTGTGTGTGTATGTGTATGTGTATATGTGTGTGTGCGTGTGTGTGTGTGTGTGGGTGTGTGTTTGTCATGCTCACCAGACAGAGAGGGAGCAATGCCCCTGTTCACACCGTTGACGGCGCCTGTCTGGCCGCTCCCCCAGCCAGCTAATGCACTGCATGTCTGGACAGAGGGGGTTGGGGGTGGGGAAGTCGGAGAACAGAATGGGGAATATGTGCGCCCGTGCGTGCGTGAGTGCGTGCGCTTGCGAGGCGCACAAAAAAAATATACCACAGTGTCCCTGGGACTGGAAGTCTCTGAAGGTTACTCTTCGGAAGTAAGGGAAAGCAAATCAACAACTGGGGGAGAAAGGGAACGACGAATAGCCAGTAAAGGGGGGAGGTGAAGGTCACTGTCCTGAGCGACTCTCCAGGGGGTTATCTGAGGTTCCGGGGCACTCCAGTCACAAATGCGAAAATGTCTTTGCTGCGCAGGGAAGGCCGTGACCGCAAGCAAAAGCCTGTGTCGGGGGATAATTTTCTGTGTTAATTGTGGTCGAATTCATACGCAGGCTCCTTGGCGCCCTTTCTTGGTGCACGCTTCTTACTGGGAGAATCCGCGAAAAACTGAGCTCTCCTCCGTTTAATCGCGCAGGAAGGGGGAGGGCTGCCGATACTTCACGGTCGCTCGTTTTAAAGAGCGCACCGCGCAGGAGGAGGAGGAGGAGGAGGGGGTGGAGCCTCTGAGAGACGGCGAGGGAGGCGCGGGGAACCCGGACACCTCCGACTATCACTCCGCCAGCTCCTCCGACTGCGGCTCCGCAGCCTCCAGCGACGCCGAGGAGGAAGGGAAAGAGGGAGACGACAGCGGCGGCGGCGAGGGAGGGATGAAAAAAGAGGAACGGACGAGTGCGAAGCAGGAGGGAGCCGCTCCTTTCGTCATCGCCATGAAGCCCAGACTCCGGGAACCCAGGGAGTCCAAAGACTCTCGTAAAGGCGGCAAGAAGTCGCAGGTAAGCAACACGAACAAAGAAAGAATAACCGGCACGTAGGGCACCTGCGGAGTAAAACATAACCATGGTCGGTTCAGGAGGGGTCATTAGTGGAAGCACGTAAGTCCACCGTTTCTCCTGGAGAGCAGGGCTCTCTAACCCTGGTCCTGGAGAGGTCGCAGGGTCTGCTGGTTTTAGTCGTGGTTTAGGGTTTGGTTTACAGTTTGCGTACGTTGTTCTCTACAGAACAGCGGTGTTTGGTCTACTTGCCGAATAAAATATTTGATTTGTGGTTACTGTAATGTGCTTTAGATAATCCTCACCCCCCCCCCCCCCCCCCCCAATGAAGAAACTGATTTTTAGAAAGGTTACACTTTTAGAAGATACCTTTTTTTTTTTCTTCTTGGTACGTGAAGAACCACAGGTGTGTTGCACCAGCTAGCTCAATTACATCACAGTGCATTGCTTCACATTTACTGTCAACAGTTAACAAAGTACTATGAGCAACAGTAGGATACAATGCAGGACATAAATAATATGCAATAGATATGACATGCATCTTGTGCTTTTTTCTGGTATGAGCACATCTCGGCCATCTCTGACCACAAGTGCATGTAAGTTTGTGCTTTGGTCAGCGACATATTGCTATACAGTGAATTGCAGCCCACAGTGTTTCACAATAAGCGTGCGTGAAAACAAAAACAGCTAACTAAGCAAGAATAAAAATAAGTGGAAAAAAGTAAAGCAAAAAATAAAAAGGTAAATACAGAAACAAGAAACTGCCGACCAAATGCGTTTTTAAGGAAGTGTGTTTTTAACTCCGCTCTTAACTTGCTGTGTGTTTGTTTCCCAGGTCCCCAGCCTCCAGTACTATTACTACCCGGCTCCCATGTGGCCCCAGTACAAGAAGAAGGGCCCGGTGTTCCTCTCCACAGTGTGTCCCCCTCCCGCAACCCCCATCCTGGGGTACTACGTTCTTCCAAACCCGCCCCCGCAGTTCATCGTGCCCCAGGCCTCCCTTCAGCCCTGGGGGGCAGTGAAGGGCTAAGCCAGCCATGCCTGGGAAGAGCTGGACCTCTCTTCTTCTCAGCACCCTGTGATGCTACTTTTAGGGGACACACCATCAATATTTTACCAAATCTCATTTTGTAAACAAATGCAGTTAATTGTTTTGGAGAGCATTGGGTCGGATGCTTCTCCATAAAAATAGTTTTTAATCTGATGCATCACAAGTGTGCACTTGGTGATGCATGACCCCCAGGAGTGGCATTGTTCTGTCAAACTGTTATTCCATCTCAGCTGAAATCTGACTACCAGCCTTATAACACGTGAGTCTGTCTGCTTTTGTTAATTCCTTCATAGCGGACTTGTGTCCGAATATTACCTCTTCCCTGCTGCAAAAAAAATAGGTGGAAGTATGTTGATCTGCCGAACTGGACTAGCACAACCACTGCACAAAACAATGATTCCTATGTAATGTGATTTCCAGCTGTGTCAATATTGCTTTTATATGCATTTTAGATAAAATAGTGAGCTTATATATGTACCCTGAACCAGCATTTTGTACAAAGCCCATCTTGTATACAAAATTGTGTAACAAGCTTTTAGTTGGGTGTTGTAATTTATTTGATCACCTACAGGGGGCATTGTGGTCACAGCCAAAAAAAGCCATGTTTTTAACTTATTGATTTTTTCTCTCTTATTTCTACAGTTGTGTTGTGTATTTATTTTTATTTTCTGTGCAGAATGTTTTTTAATATATTTCATGTATTTGTATATCTTTAACAGTCACTGCTGTGTGTGTACATCAGGGAAGTAATTGTGTGTGGTGAGTTTGCCACATGGGTATTCCAATTATGTACAAATTTATCATTTTTTATTTCTATTTTTATACAGTCTTCTAATGTCTCCTAAGCGGTGAATGTGATGCAATGAACACACTGCTTTGTAAAAAAATAATGCAATTTGAAACAAATTTGCAATGCTGCACTGTGGTTCTCACTGCTTTTTAAAGCTGAGCTGATGATTAACTGCGCTTTCAATCATCATGAACTGTAATAAAAAAAATTTTTTTCTTGGTGCTCATACCATGCAGATTTTTAAGTAGTATGTCACCGTTTTTATTTTTCTTTCTGCCTGTTTGTACTGCACATTTTATTAATTGTTGTGACTCATAGCAGCTGAGTTTGATTATTGCCACTTGCTTATTCACTATGTACAGCTGTTTCACACCACTAATTTGTCTTGATATGTAACATCTATTTTTATACAATGGGCATGAATTCCTTAAAAAGAAGCACAACTGGAAAAAAAGGTAGTCGCTGTTGTTTTCTTATGACTGCATTTTCCATTCCTGCAACTCATTTGTATGCAGAAGCAAGTGAAATGTCTCCTCTGTGCTCTTCTGTAAAGGGAACTGCCACTGTGTTTGGAATGGCTCTCCATTGTGCTATCCAGGAAGTGACTGGAAGTGAATATTGCTTTGGGTAATTCTTGACAGGGAGAGGCACACAACCATATGAAATAATACATTTGTTCTCTTCTGTCGGCAGATGATTTGGCTCAAAACAAAAAAAATTTGTTTTGTTTTTAAGGCTTTGTACCACACAAGGAAACTTGAGCTACAATCCCCGTTGCTTTTTTTTTTTTTGTCTGCATTTGTGTATCAATCTGAGGTCAAGTTTATAGTCTGGCCCCCTTCAGTTTTATGTTTGTGAATCCTCTGAGCTCATGACCTCTGTAAGAAAGATAAATATGTTGAAAACAGGTTTTTTTTGTTGTTGTTGTTGTTGGTAGTGTTTTTTTAAATGGCATGAGATTTCCAGTGGCTGCCGTCAGCAGCCCTTACAGAGGAAGCCTTTCCGGAAGGATCCGCGTGGGGGTCAACGCGTCACAGAAACCAAGGTCAGGACGTAATTCCTCTTCACTTCCTCCAGAAGCACTAACCTGTGGTGGTTTTGGGGGGTGGGGGGTGAGGTGGGCTTCTTGCTGCCAGCAGTGACTTGTCTTGTAGTACATAATCGAGGGTGATCCTGTTTTGCCAGACAGTTGAAAGTTAAGAAATTCAGGTGAAAAGAGCAAGGTGTGAGCGTTTGGGCAGTCACATTTATAGTTCAAGGTAGTTGCACATGATTCAATTTTCAAAAAATAAATTATTTATAGATTGCTGTGTGTGTGCGTAATGCGGTGTCCTGAGTTTCAATTTGCTTGTGGAATTTTAAAGGGCTTGGCATCGGTCCAGTCATTGTATTGACAATGAGGCGTTATTCGAAAGCATGGGAATTTCAAAAGCACTGGTAACTACCCTGCTCGACCGAGAAAGCCAATGCATCCAAGTGAAATTCTGTGCAATTAAAATGAGCCCTCTTGATTGCTGATACTGTAGGACTTTTTTTTTTAGGTTTTATAAAGATTTAAGTTGAAGTATAAGTATAACATTTATGCAGTAAAGTCTTCTGTGTATTCTGTATTGGATTTTATAATAAAGGAATTGTGGATTCCAATTTCAAAACAACAAAAAAACATCAGAACTTTGCCTTGTCAGATTATGGCAGTGTGCTGGACACAGCAAATCCACACTTTTCATTGATATAAATGTACAAAAGTTCTAAGCTCAGTGGCTCCTTGCTACAAATACGGCAAAAGTGAAACCTGCTACTGAAGTACAACACTGAAGCACACACGGTCCATGAATAGTCTCTGGAAATGTCTCTGGCATATGTACAGTATGTAGATGCATTCCACTTCCTCTCCACTAGAGGCACCTTTATGCTGAATGTGACTGGAGTTGGAGCTCAGCAGCTCTTCGTATTGGTCATTTTTGCGCAAGAGAACCTGAGACAGACGTGTTTTGTTTCCCGTTATCAAGGAGCTCTTATCAACACACACTGGATTCTCTTTTAAAATTGATACGCACCAAGGCCATGGTATCATTGGGGAAACAACAGTTCAGTTTTAAACCTCCCTGGTCCCTAAACCACAGTCAGCGGCACGGATCTCTGGCTCAGTGCCCAGCAGGTCATGGTCAAGTTTTCGTTTTGATAATTTATCGGTGCTGCTCTCGGAGAGTAGCGAGCGGTAAAGGTCAACGCCAGTGAAAACAGTCCCCAACCAGTACCTGATTACGGCATTGTTGAAAGAATAGTCAGATATAGGATTCGTGCATTCAATTATGCATATAGGGGTAATTGCTCCACGGGGTAACCAAATATTTGAGCGCAGCCAGTAACGCCAAGCAAAACACAAATGACTAGTGAGCATTTTTAGAATTTTTATAAATTTATCTTTGTATGACTGTCAATGTGATGACATAAAATATTAAATGTATTAAAATTTTAAAATAAATTTTAAAAAGTGCAGACAATCAATCTGCAGGTGGCAAGTTAGAAGCATCTAAACCGAAAAACAACAGGCGGAAAGACAGAAACTAAAAAAAACTTCCTGTAATTTACTGAAGTACATCAGGCAGCACAATATTTTTCTGAGTGTTTCCGTGATGCGTAAAGGAGGGACACAACAGGGAGTAACTTCTGTGCACTGGCACATTCTCGCTCTTATGGCAACGCAAATAAGTACTGTGCGCGCGTAGTAAACTAGTGACAGTGCGCGCGCCGTGCGCAAGTTTACTCGTGGTTTTCAGTCCAGCAGTACAGTTGGTCGACCAGCTCCGCTTCTTTCATGACTGGCGAAGAGGAAGTGAAGGTGGGGAAGAGTTCATTTGCCGTGCTATGCCTGCCCGCAACGGGGGGAAGAGTACGGTCGGTGCTGATGGAGGACAAGGAGAGGACGAAGCAGCAGAAGGCGGCGACTGCAAAGAACCAGCTGAGGGGTAACCCGCACTCGCACGCTATGGAGATGACCGCCCGCAACCTGCACCCCAACTCCAAAGCAGACGGCAAAAATTGCGACTGTTCGAGTAATCGTAACGGGGGTGATACAACCGAGATCACTGTGCCGTTATCTCCACTGGGTAAAAGATTTTTACCGATTGAAGGAGACAACCTCTATAGACTAAGAGACAGAAAGTTTTTACTGGAGGACAAGAAGCGACTCTGTGCATGGGCACTGGGCATCGCGCTGCTTGGGATTCTACTAATGATTCTACATACGGAACTCTGCCCCGTCATATATCTACCGGTATGTAAAGGTCAATTATTTTGGGGAAAAAATGCTCTGGAAATGATTTAAGCATTCCAAGTATGACTTGTAGCATCCATTTTTCTGAGACAAATCCGCTTCAAAACTGACCAACTTGATGTAAATGTAAATGTTTAGGGAATTGGCTGATTAGTACCTACCTTGTCAAGGGACAACTAAATGTCTCGATGTTGGCTTCATGAGAAAATTCAAGGTGTCACTTTTGACGTGTGTTTATTAACAAGATGAACAGACATAATTACATGCTTCCACATGCTACAACTTGGAAGTTGACTATGTTACTATATGTAAACAGCAATAGGGTATAATTATAAATATGAATGTTCATTTCACATTTCTAGCTGTATAAGAAAAGGATTTGTGACAGTATATGAAAAGGATGAGGTAATTATAAGAGTTCAAGTCATCAACACAACCTGTGGCTCATTGTTAATCTACAATGCATTTACATAATATAAGTGCAGCTAAATCTGGTTTAGAGGCCATTCTGAACTGTATGTTGAACAATATAAGCCAATCCTACATTCTTAGATAGTGACACAAAAGGGTGGTTAAACTGCATGCCTGGAAGACTAGAGACACAAGTGTCTGACCGAAGCCTGGGGTGTACACCCTCAGGACAAACAGAGGAAAACCCTCACACAATAGACTACGCTGTTAAATATGTGTTTTTACCTTTTACCATTTACCATATGTGTGTTTAAGGATGGTGTCTGCATCATATGTTGAAATATGTGGAGAAAAGTTAAGAATTTTGAAACACTCTAAGTCAGCCCTAGTTCATGGAACCAACTGGGTACATGTGTTCTATTCATACAACGTAGAACAAGAGTGGAACTCTACAACTGGGCAGTCACTGGGCCTGCTGGATTTGTTGTAAATTGCCTCATTAACTGCTTCATTAAAGTAAAGTAACTCACCTCACCTGGTGCTGTGGGTCTGAATTGGTTGTTGGTTTTCAGGTGAAAACAAAAAAAAGGTTGCAGACCCCTGAATTAGAGAATGCACTTGGCGAACATTAGTTGAAAGCGAAACACGACTGGTATCACAGGTGAATTCATGCCACTTGAGGGTTTGCATACTTGTGACATGTGGTATTGCACAAAATACCAACAGCAGTCATAGAAGTAATATTCTGTTTGATCATTGGAAAAATGGTTGATCATTGGGAAAAAAAATGTCTGATATAGTTTTATGCCTTAATGCTTGCAAACAGTAGAACAGTTAATATGAATATATTATAAAGTATGGTCAGAATTAGAAAGCAAAACATGGATTTGGAATGGAGAGTCAAAATCATTCACAGTAAAATGTCCAATTATAAATAAACTCTGACAGAGAACATATGGTGCCTGTTGGACTCAAATGTACACTGAGTTGAATTAACACTGGACATTTTACTGTGTACAAGGATGGAACACACAATAACCAAGTATAATAAGTATAATAATCTGTACAGAAAGAGGGAATGTCAGTTTGCGGTGTATATTTACAAAACCACTGCATTTCAGTGATGATGATATTGTTGCTGGTATCCGTTGCATACACTCTTTTCAGATAAAACAACTATAACTATAACAAATAAACATACCATCGACTGCCTGCCTCAGCTTTTTATACTGAAAAACTTTAATTTGCCAAAACAAAGGAGAACGGGAAATTGTCACACAGTCATGCAGTCTCAGACTTACTGTAAAATCCAAACAAAACAAAATAGAAATCAGAAAATCAAAGGACCATTAATATTGTCCAAAGGAGAAGTGTGATATACAGTACTCTGTGTACTCACCGAAGTGAGTGGAAGCAGGAAGAAAATCCCCCCCCAAGATTTACCAACACAATTTGGAAAGTTTAGTGATGACCAAAAATAATCTACCAAACTGCATGTGTGAAGGAAAAAATGAATCAATTGTTTATAAATCAAAGAGTAAACAGGTAAAAATGAACACAGATCTGTTGGTTTCAAAATGATGAAATGTAATCTAGTGTCTTTTTTATAATTACAATTTTTTAATGAAAAGATCATTATGTAATGTGAAAGCATTAATTAAAAATCACCTTGCTGCTAATCCTTGATAAAATTGGGAAAACAGGTTTGGAACCAGTAATGGCTTAAAGTAGGGGGTCAACAACCCAGGACATGGAGAGCCACAGGTTCTGCTGGTTTTTCTTTTCACCTAAAAATCAGCACTCAGTTCTGACCGGGTGAAGTGAGTTAACTGTGTAATTAGCTGCTTTAATTGATAAATTATGCACCGAGCCACAAACAAACCCAGCATGCCCAGTGGCCCCTCAGGGCCAGGTTTGGGGACCCTGGATTGCAGGTGTGTTTTCTGCCTACCTTGTTTGTATGTCTCCAACCACCATAACACTACGAGCGACATTACCGTCATTGCCTTTATCAACATGTGATGAATGATAGGAACACGTGTATGGCCCTTGGCACAGATTTGCGGGTGACTGTAATGATTCAACGCATGATTCATTGCAATTACTACGACATGACATACGGTTCGACACTATTTGTGGTTTGTTGTAAGTAATGTTTAGAATGATTTGCCCTTTTCATCAGCGCTGGAACACCCAACACTGCTACATTTCTCTGTAAGCAGTCTAACTGAGCAGCACATGCTGCCCTTATTGCCCACTTGATAATTACCTTTAGGGACCCCTGTGGATGCTGTGCTATATCAAACAATGAGGTCTTCACAGCATAGAAGAGGACTTCATTTGCCTCTTGCAATGAAATTAATCTCTAGATCCCAGAGTAGATGTGCAGCTACCAAAACTGAAAATGGCTAATTCTATAGGGGGAAAATGTTTTGAATACGTATGCCACAATTTATATAGGATAAATTTATATAGGGTATAGGATTTATGTAGGAATGTAAGCACATGAGTGTGATGGAAAACTGCGACTGCTTGTCATTATTGTTTTGGGCAGTTTGTTTTCTGTGCATCACAGGAAATATATTATTTTAATTGCATCATGACAAGGAAAGATCCGTGCGTTTTCATCGCAAACGTCCCCCCACTCCCTCTAGGGTTGTCCGTTATTCATGCTAACTGATCTCATAATAATCCTGAGAAGGAGGAACACCTTTCAGTACAACTGAGAGAATGCCAATAATTATGGGCACAAGACGTATGGGTGTGCAGTTCAATTCGGCAGAACTGTGCAAACTGGAGATACAAGATTTCTAAATGACGCCAGATTCTAGCCTTCCAGAGTCATATAGCTTTAAAAAAAAGAAGAAAAAAAAGAAAAGGTCAGAAGAAAGCAGCACTTTGCTGTGAACTTTCCTCTGGATAATCCTACATGTCTCTGTGCCATATTGTTCAGTTATACTGAATTGATGAAAGTAATGCTGTCCAGTAGAGCCCCATACACCTGTGATTTATTTTCTTTATGTTTTATTGTTGCTTTCTTTGATGCGAGACATGCTGGATCAAAAACAATGTGTTTCCTATTATGCCCATTGGTATTCATTTCGGGAGGATTTTTTATTTGGCCAAATATTTTTTTTTGGAAATTGTGAAGCTGTTTCAGAAAATGGCCCTTTGGCAATTTAGTCAATTAATTTCCCTGCTGATAAATGGCCTCCCTGTGTATTGTGTTGGCGTGACAGTGCAGTGAGCCATAACAGTCTCTTGGAAAGCCGACTCTTTAAACACCAGGTCAGAAAGAAAAATTGGCTATTTAGGGCAGTTTCTACACATTTTAATTCCCTTGCATGCCACTCTGACTGCCTATGGTCAAGCTGTATCTTTCCCTACTATTTGGTGAATTGTTACAGCTCGTTTTGTATACATATTTACGGTGATTAAAAGTAGCACAGTGCCCTGCTGATACTCATTTCACTGACGACGCTGCATAGATTATTCTCAAATGACACCAACTCAGCGCAAGAGTAGACAACGTTTTATGTGCTAATCTGTTTCCTGAGTCACCACGTGTCAGCACTGCGGGCTCGCCAAGAGGATGTGTTTCTATAGTAAACCGATAACACATCCGCAAACTTGTTTGTCTGTTTTAATCTCATTTCTATTTATTTAATTATTAGATTTTGCACGTGTTATTCTCTGTGCTTTATATTTTCGTGCACAAGTAGTCTATTTACACAGTTTGGCATATTTATTGCGTGACTTATACAACCATGTAATGTATCAGAACAGCAAAACTGAAACCACATACTGTTTGATCTCCCGACTGAAAGTAGGTTGAGAACTATATGATAAATACGCGCGGCTCCTTTCAAACCACCGCAATTACATAGAAAATGGTTTTCTTATAATCCGCTGTCGAGAACAACGAAGCGTCCGGCTGAACGGCCCTGTGGTTGCACAGGTGCAACAAATTAACTGCTTTCAAAAAAGCGGCTTCTTAAAATGTCTCGTTTTCCTAAAGGAAAATATTACAAAACGAAGCTTGAATACGAAAACAAGTAATTCGCTGTGATATTATGCAGTTTCAGATTAACGTTACGCTTATGTGGAGACTAATTGCCTTTGGATAAAAATAGGCATGATGCAGATGCTAACAATGAAATTGTGGAAAACGCTATATTTTGCCAAGGTACGTCACATAATACCACTTTGGTAAAACTTATGCGTGATGCAATTGCCTTAACGTTGTTTTCAGTCTTAGAATGATTTTGACTGTTATATGAAATCACAGACATGAAATTATCTCCCTGTTGCATAACATCAGTCGCGTGCGTTGACGTCATGGTATTTCTGTGAATATCAGCACCTGTATATTTGTGTCGAGGTGGGCATCTAATCTGTTATAATTGAAGGTCTCCGTCTGTAGGCCTGGTCAATTGCTGGTTACTTTACATTACACCAAAATTCATGTCTAGCATATAAGACAGCCTTGTAGCTGAATAAGAAAGTATTTTCAACGGGTCACTCTTGAAATATTAATATTGACTATGAAGTTATTCCAAATCAAATCAATAACCTTGTGACCACAACTGTTTTGATTTTAACAGAAATGTTGTATACTTCCTCCAAAATAGTCTAATCAAACATCACTGTTGCAATGGTAATGAACTAGCAGGGCCTACCACATCATACTATAAAATTATGATGCATTGAGTTTACATTAGTATTACGTTGTATCCTTACGCGAAGGAAGAAAAAAACTGTAGCTCTGCAAATGTCTTGTTTAATTTGCCCCACTTCCTCTCAGCAGCGCGGAGGCTGGCCCTGGAGGTGCGTAGGATGTCAGACATCCATGGACTAGGAGGGGATGAGCGTGCTAGGGACAAGAGGACATAGGGAGTCGAGTGCTGAGGAGAGAGATGAAGTTAGGGTGGAGGATGGAGAGTTAGTGGGGAGCTTGGAAAATGATTGAAGAGGGGGGAGGGAAGCAGTCACTCTGGGAGCGAGAGAAGAGGGTGAGAGGGAGCGGAGGTTACGGCGGACAGTGACAGTGGGGGTGGGAGGAGGTGAGGGAGGATGGGGAGCGAGGGGGAGGAAGAAGGAGATGAAGTGATGGTCAGACGTATGCAGGGGGGTAACCGTGAGATTGGAGCTGGAGCAGTTCCTCAGGAAGATCTGGTCTAGGAGGTTGCCTGCTTTGTGGGTTGGGGGAGAGTGTTGTAGGGAGAGGTCGAAGCAGTGGAGTAGTGGTAGGAAGGCAGCAGACTGGAAGGCATCTAGGTGGATGTTAAAATCTTCCAGGAGTTGACATGTAACAGTAGCTGAAAAAACTGATGTGATTTTTATTGAACAAGCCCTCTGGGATTTGAACAAAACAAATTATATTTCTTGGCAAATTATATGGGGTTAGGAGTCTAAATTGAGAATTTGTTTTGAAATCCTGTGTGATATTTATCTACTGCTCACAGAGTAAAATCAGAACAGAGGAATGCGTACATTATTTCAATGCACTGCTCTATATGTCATCTATGGCTAGTGCAAGATTTCTCAGGTGAATTAATTTAATAAATAACATTGCTGCGTTAGAAGTGTTAAAGGCTATAAAACACACATTACATCAAACATACAGTATCGGTGTATGGACATGTTAATCAAAGTGATGTTTGCGTCAAATGTTTGACTACAATTCAAACTGTGAAAAGTTTTTGTTCTGTTCTTTCTGAGGGATAAATGTATTTCTTTGGTGTGACTTCTGTGTCCATATTGTGGATGGGATTTTGGTGGGATATTTGAAGGCAACATGCCAAGCCTATTGTAAGCATATTCCAGAGGTGGGTAACCCGGCTTCAAAGAGTAAACCCGGTTCAAACCCCGCCCTGGGCATGTCGAAGTGTCCTTGAGCAAGACACCTAACCCCTAACCCCTAACTGCTCTGGCGAATGAGAGGCATCAATTGTAAAGCGCTTTGGATAAAAGCGCTATATAAATGCAGTCCATTTACCATTTACCATAAAAAGACTGACCATGTATTTGCTCCACCACCATGCACTAAACCAGCTGATTCTAATTAGCATAACTCTTCACCATAGTAGGAGAACTAATTATTGTAATCAGCTGGTTTAGTGCATGTTGGTGGTGCAAATACATGGTCAGTCTTTTTACTCTTTGAAGCCGGGTTACCCACCTCTGGCATATTCATGCGTATCAGTGTTTAATCATTTCTAACACATAATTGCAGAGAAACATACCGCTGAATTGACATGCGTACAGGGTGTCTCATCACATTCTGTAAATAGGTAGTGGAAAATAGAAAATGGGGAAGCAAGAAAGAAAAGGAACTGTAGTATAATGGCTAAGGAGTTGGTCTTGCAACTTAAAGGTCACAGGTTCAATTCCCCGGTAGGACACTGCCGTTGTAGCCTTGAGCAAGGTACTTAACCTGCATTGCTCCAGTATATATCCAGCTGTATACCTGGATACAATGTAAGTCACTCTGGATAAGAGTGTCTGCTATGATATGTGATATGTATGTTTGTCACGACTGTTTGATGTGTTATGTACGTCTATGATAAGTGTCATGTGTGACTGTATGTTTAATCTGTATGTAATCTCTTGAACGGAACTGCCTAAGGATGCAAAATGAATTTCAGTGCAAACTGACAATAAAGTTGTATTGTATTGTATCGTAAATGCCTGTAAACTGTAAAAGAAAGATGAAAGTGGTTTGTTAAAAATTACATGAAATCCATTAGACAGCTTTCATCATTTTCCTTTTTCATTCCACAGAGCTCAGTCTACGCCTTTACCATCACTTGCATGATCAGCCTGTCCACGGGTTGCCTTCTCTTTCTCATTGTGGCCTTCCATTACAAGGATATCCGGGTGAGTAAATGTGGTGCCCGCTTGTCACTGGCTTAATTTTAAACTTGTAAACCACCACCGATCATGGGATGAGGTAAAATGTTGGTTCTCTGTCACAGTATAAAAGTTTCCATCCAAATCTGCATGATAAAGTTGGACTTGCAGATTTTTTTCTGCGACACTTGAATGCGTCCGTAAGGATATCTCACGTAAACTGAAATTACATCTAATATTTTAGTTCTGTTTTTTTTTTTTTTTTTGTTTTGGTGGATTTGTTGGCACAAGCGCATCTTAACCTTTTTTCCAGACCTTTCCTGGTTCTCAGTAGGTGTTTTGACGCGTGGTTGGACGAAACAGGTGGGGCTTCGTCGACTTGTTCAGGCTGTGCTGCGACGGGAAAGATTATAGAAGCTCTGAAAGGGTTCGGGCTCCGTCGTTAAGCTGCTGAGTAAGGACTCATGCGCACACCCATATACCGCATATCTGCGAAACCACTTAGGACACAAGCTGGAGTATTGCATGTCCAGTGCCTGGCAGCAGCGTAGGAGCATAGCCCTGGAGACCGCGGGGCCTTCGGGCAGCTCTCGCAGGAGACGTCTTAGTTTCATCCTCATCGCCGTGCAATTTGTTGTCTCGTCACCAGGAGCCAGCGCCCCAGATCAAATGCTGTGAAACGTAATACTGCGGACGCACGCTTTCCAAGCTAGGGGTGCCCACCTCGCCATTCCACCCTTCTGATCAGCAGAGGGGGGGAAACGTGTTTAAACAGGGCAGAGGGGGAAAGCTGGTTTGGTTTTAACTCTTTCACAGCGCTCTCTCTACGGTGTTCCCATTTTAGGAGCGTTTGCTGCTGAAAATAGATTTGTGTGCTAACTGGAAAAATAATTCAGGAACACATTTGCTAATTTGGGATTTATTAGTGTGCGCCAATATTTTTCAATGTAGGAGAACATGTGCTCCTTGGAAAAAAAATGTTAGTTTAGAGCCCAGGTTGGTAATGAACTCTTTCACCGGGGGCTCTACAGTACTCCAATTTTAGGACCGTTTGCTCCTGAAAATTGATGTATGCTAACTGGAAAAACTCTTTTTTGAAAAAAAAAAGAAAAAAGAAAACACCAGTAGTCTGCAGCCAAGACTAGAAGTCTTCCTGGTCATGGGCAGTGACGTGAAGGCTGCTGGTGTTGCTAAGGTGGGGTGGGGGCAGGGGCGGGGGGTGTTGGAGGGGTATCGGAATTAGTGGATCTACCCAAGTGTTGAAGAGAGATTCAAGCAGTGAGGGAGTTCAGTGGTGGATGGGTTATCTGCCCACTCGGTTGACTGGTCCTGTTGCCTCTGGAGGGCTGCTAGTCTGCTTATCTGCATCGGTTAGCAACGAAGAGCAACGTGTAGCAATGCTTCTTTTTTTTATATAGCAGGATTTCGCATCGCTATCTCTTTGACTTTTCAAAAATCAAATTTACGTGTTTGTGGCTGGCATGTCAAGATCTGTGCGTGTGTGTTATTTTTTACAGTCTCTGGTTAGCAGTCACGAAGAAGCTACTGGGTAGATGTGCATGTACAGTGAAGACGGTGCAGGATTTAGAAAGACAGAGAAGAGGGAGGGGCAAACAGACGTGAGGATGTGAGGAAATAAATGTCAGGCCGGTCGTGCACTGTGGCGCTACCCCCGCTTCGCAAACCCCCCCTCCTGTCTGCCCCGCGCACCAGCGTGCGCTGGAGGATTGAGCTACTTGGGCCCGTGCCCCATGGCGTCTTGAGTATCTAAATACATGTTCCTCAGCGACAGGGGCTGCCAACACATCACCTGTTCCTACCCTCGCCCCCGCCCCAATCCTGTGGTCTACCGTTCTCAGGCTGTTTGTGTAGCCCTGACCCTGTTTATCTCTGTCCATTAGCAGTTTGATCCAGCCTTTTTTTTTTTTTTTTTTTTTTTTCCACCATGCGCACTTACATATCCTGTCCACACACACACATACACACACAAGGCCTACGCTTACATTTTGTCTGTATAGGGCTGAACAATTTTTTTTTTCTTTTTTTTTGGGGGGGGGGGGGGGGGGGTTCTGCCTCAGGTTACAGTCATTTGATTGGTTTGATTATGGTGACAGGGGGTCAGCTCACCTTGTGTTTCAGATGTAAAAATCAATTGCTAATGGAAAGATAGTTATAAAGCCTCGAAGCAGGTTCTGGCCACGCTGGCCTGGTCCATTCCTGGTCCGGAGTACATCCTGTGGCCACAGGTTAAGGGCTTAAACAGGCTGTAATTGTTCTGGCTAATTTCTGTACATCTATGTCCCCATGGGTTCTGCACTGAAGGGCATGAAGTCCTTTCTGCTCTTAGGAAATTTATTTGGCCCAGTTTGACGAAGGTCTGTTGGTTAATGTAGTTTTTAATTTAGATAACAGAGGCTTGATATGCTTCATGCCTTTCAATAGGATATATAATTTCTGAAGGACTTTTAAAAATAAAATGGCATAAAAATGTTTAAAGGCAGTTGCCCCTTTATATGCACTAGCCAACCGCCCGTGGCCAGGTGCAGCTGCTGGTAGTGAAATGAGAGGCAATGGGGTACAACTACAACACTGACCAAAAATTTGCTTGTAAACTAATCTCCTAACATAAGTTAATTTTAGCAACATAAACTGACTGAAACCACGCACTAAGCCATCTCACTCGCTCCTGTGGACGGTAAGGTATTACTCATTAACCAGTAGGGAAACGTTACCTAAAAAGCCGGCCAAAGCTAGCTTGTACTTACAGCAGTAAAGCAAAGCTAAGCAAGTGAAAAAGCACTGCTTGCCAAATCTTGAATATGAAGAAAGTGAAAGTCACTGTCTTTTCTGAAAGTTTTCATTTTGACAAACTAGTGAAAATGGAACTGACTAATGAAATTCACATCTTCAAATGCTGTGTCATTATTAATGACTTATTTCCAACTTCTTCAAACAAAGTTTCATTATTTGTGTAAAGCTGGCCAAAGCAGCTGACAAAGCCATTTTATATTCTGGGAATATAAATTTTAAAAAATAAATAAAATAAATAAATAGATGGAGTGTGAAAAAGCCAACAAAGACCAAGAAAGAGGCCACACAACAACCCTTTACATCACAAACGGGCAGTACTGTTGCAGAGTTAGGAAGGACGCAGAAAGGGCACTGTGGATAAGATAAGCAGCAGTGTACTGACATTTAAAGGGGAAAACCTGTTCACATTTTCAGCACACGTTAGCTGGCAGCCCTAGCGCACTGTGTTCTACTCATGTCGAACTGCTCAGGCTAAGCAGGGTTGGGTTTGGCTTGTGCTTGTATTTTTTCCTGAGAAAAGCTAAGTGGCTGCAGGAAGAGATGCCGGTGAGCTTGTTATTGTCTTTCAGGACCGAGCAGTAAGAACAGTCTTTTATGGTACAGTGCTATATGTGGGTGGCACCATTACATTACATTACATTACATTTATTTGGCAGACGCTTTTATCCAAACCGACGTACAAAAAGTGCATTTCATGGTCATAGACAACTGCTAAACACAGGTTCAGTAAGGTACAATACTTATTTTGTACAGCTAATTTTAGCCAAGAACACAGTTTAGTTCACACAGTGAACACTATTCAGACCTAACCTCTGCAAAGCCACCTAGGCAGAAGAATAAGCTACAGTATTAGGAGGAATACAAATTACCAAAAAGTGCTGGGATGGGGCAACATGTAACAAGTGTCATGAAAAAAAGGGGGGGGGGGGATTTAGAGTGAAATATACAGTGTGGTGGTGGTTAGTCTAGGTATAGTCTGAAGAGATGAGTCTTCAGGCCACGGCGGAAGATGGGTAGTGAGGAGGAGGTTCAGAGAGGGACGGGGAGTTCGTTCCACCACTGGGGAGCTACGGTGGAGAAGCTCTGTGATCCCTTTGGGCGGGTGGGAGGGGTTACAAGGCGCCCTGCTGCCGCAGAGCGGAGTGGTCGAGCAGGCACATAGAATCGAGTCATGTCCTGCAAGTAAATGGGGGCTGTCCTGTTGGTAGCAGTGTAGGCAAGGGTCAGGGCTTTGAACCGGATCCTGGCAGCGACCGGTAGCCAGTGGAGTGATCGCAGCAGAGGAGTGACGTGGGAGAATTTGGGAAGGTTGTAGATGAACCGTCCTTCAGGTGTGGAGTTAAGCCAGGGTCCCTTTGAAAAGAATGTTATACCTTGTGTCCAGTGGAAAGCCATACTAAAATATCCTAAATCAAATAGAGAACTCAGCTGAGAACTGAAACTTTCACGGTGAAGACTTGTGAAATCACCGTGGTCAGGATTGCATTTGGCCTACGTGGCTAGATCTGACCACATTACATTCACCCTAAATCTTACTGGCTACACAGTCCCTTGCACTCCCTACTACTCCTCATGACAAAAAAGACTCTTAGTTGACCTGTCTAGCTTTTCTGGTTTTTGTGGTTATTTCTGTAAGGAACTGAAAAGTGCCAAACTCTCAGTGCTGTATAGGTATATAGGACATGGTCCACCAAGCTGTAATTGGCACTTTGCGTACCTGGAATCCAAATGTAAATTGTGTTACATTGTTGTACAGTGGAAATGTTCAAAATATTTCCCTTCTCTTTCTCTCTATGCTGTCTGACTTTCTATCTATGTCTAAAGTTCAGTTGGGAGTATGTTGAAATTGACCACATGTCGGCCTGTTGGCCTTATCGTGTCTCCTTTGAATTTCCTTAATATTACATCAAGAACCAGCCTTCATGTCACTATTAAAGGAATAATTCAACCAAAAAAACTTTATGCAATTTTTTTTGATAATATAAATATCCAGGGCATAATTTATGCAATGCCCTTCTATAGATATTAGTGCTAAAAGTTATCCAACTCTGACTCTGATGATGTAGTAGTGAGGAATGTTTTTTCTGCTTGAAAAGTATGTTTACATTTCCATTCATGTTCTTGACAACTTGTCATTATCTTTGTAATTTCAAAATGCATAACATTTACATGTGCAGTCACTGGCGGACTCAGGGCGGGGGCGACCGCCCCCCTGGTGCCCCCATGGTTGAAAAAGCGTTGCTAAAGTGCCCTCTAGAGTGGCGAAAAGGAGAGGAAGTGCCCTATTGGCTGCCCTTCACATGGGAAAAAAATGATTGAGTGCCATCTAGGGTGCCCCTTCATGCAATAAATTATGATGATGTGCCCTCTAGAGCAAGAAAATTCGATAATGTGTCTTAATGAGTGCCCTTCTAGTGGAGAAAACGTGATGCAGTAGCCTATAAGGTGTGATGTGGTGCCATATAGGTGCCCTTACAATGGGATAAACTTGAGGTTCCCTACAGGTGCCTTTCTGATGAAAAAAACTCACGAAGTGCCCTCTTAGATGCCCTTCCAAGTGAGAAAACACGATGCATCATAGCTTTTTGCGTGCTGGTGGGGCCCCATGTCGTGCAGTAGGTGCCCTTTTTATTTTTTCGCCCCTGCCCTTCAAACAGCCTGAGTCCGCCACTGTGTGCAGTATCCCAATCTTCATCCATTTATCCATTATCTATACCCGCTTATCCTAGGCAGGGTCGCATATCCCTATCTTTTGAACCTTATATTGAAAGAAAGTGTGTGTGGCTATATCCATGTTTCCATTTATTTAAGCTCCCATTGTTTATAAGGAAAGTCTTTTTCTATGACATCTTGGAGATGTCCATGAATTGCTTGATGGGAATTGTATTAAAATGCCAAATCAGAAGATTGGTTTTACTGAGAATGACCAAATTGTAAAAACATTTGATTTAAAACTTTCGAAAAAAAAGTTAGGCTGTATTTGGTGGATATTGGTATTGCTACCACAATAAACATGTGTGAGCAAAATTAGGTGAATTTTTCCTTTAAGGTTCAGCTTGGCAGTTGCTTGTAAATAACTCAAATGATAGCTTCTGCTTTTGTGCATCCCATTGCCTGCTGGACTACATTTCACGTGGTTGTTGGAAAGCTTTCTCCGAACGTCGAGTCATAAAGGCCAACAGAAAGGGGAATCTTCCTGTCAGGTCACACATGAGGTTAACACTTCCAAATGAATGTTTGTCCCTCCCTTCTGGTTCTGGTACTTGGTACTGAAAGATTCCCACATTGATAGGAATGCCTGTCCCTGATTGGTTTGGAGTTAAGGATCTTAGAAACTTGGCGCTTGGAAAGAATGCCAGGTTCAGTGCCATTGGTTTGCTAGCCCTTGGAATAATGATGTTACCCTTGATTGATGGTCCCAGTTAGAGGGAGTTCTCTCCTTACTTCTGCATTTTGCAGAGGGTAAACCGGTCCTTTTGATGCACCAGGCATTGCTTGACCTCTGTGGATGCTGGTGCTTGGCGGGTCTGTGTTATGTTAAGACACGGGCAAAAATGCTGTTTTTTTCAGAGCAGCAGAAGGGAAAAGCTTATGTTGATGCATTGTAGTGAATTAAGCGGCACACAGTAACCAGCCCTTATGTGTTCAGGCTTTAATTGTGCAATAGGCATGATGTGGCATTTGAAGAAGCATAGAGAAGTTGGTCTTTTTCAGCCTTTTGTTTGTTCTGCATTTTTCTTTCTTGAGGAGCTTTCAAGTTGACTTGGATCTGAAAGTGGTAGTTTTGTCATATTGAATGTGAAATGGCCAGTACCAAACCTTCGTAAAATACATATTTGTTTGGATTAAAATACTTTTCTGTGCTCAATTGATCTTGCCTGGTGTAATTGAGCCTGTCAATATGACCAGAAGGCGGGGTTTGCACTTTTTGAGAGTATTTCATTGGTTCCAATACACCAGACAAGATCAGTAAAGCGTAGAAAAGTATTTGAATCCAAAACAAATATGTATTTGACCCAGGTCTGGTCAGTACCAATTCTTGTTATGTCCTACCACTGTTCATAATTCCTCCCTGTGCATCCAAAAGGTTTTCTTTCACCTCTGACTCCTTCTCCTCTTTCTTTCTTTTTTTTTCTTCTCCTCAGCTCTTCACTATCGACCACAACCAGGTGGACTGGCGCATCGCTATGACCAGCCAGCGGCTGCTGGGCATCTCTTTGGAGCTGGTGGTCTGTGCCATCCACCCTATTGCAATCTACTGGGGGCCGGAGATGGGGACACCAGGGCTGGCCGTCGACAGTGCCCAAGGAGGGCAGGCGGGCACGCAGGGCAACTTTTCATCCCGCCCCCTCTGCTCTTCCATCCGAAACAGCGATCTCCTGGACCTGGTGCCCCTCCTTTCGTGCCTGATGTTCCTGCGCCTCTACCTGGTGCACAGGGCCATCCACCTCCACAGCAAGGTGCTCCTCAACGTCTCCTACAGGAGCATCGGCTCGCTGAACAACATCAACTTCACCTTCCGCTTTGTGCTGAAGGTGCTGATGAACAAGTACCCCGGCCGCACCCTCCTGGTCTTCATCGTCTTCCTCTGGGTGAGCGCCTCGTGGCTGCTCACGCTCTGCGAGAGGTACGGATGAGGGCAGAGGGCAGAGGGCAGAGGGCGGACCTTGGCCAAAAAATTAGCATTCTGAGATGTTCTGCCTCTAGGTGCTGTTAAATTATAAGAACAATCCTGCGATCTCCAACAAAAATGTATTTTACTAAACAAAACTGTAACATATACATATGTCTACATATTGGTGGAAAAAGATGTTCTTCTAAAATTGCCAGCAGTGCTCTTTAGGAATTGCAGTGGTATCTGAAGAGTGAACATTTTATCGAAAAATGTATTTTACCCGGGTATGCCAAATGCCTTTGTTTCAGGATTCACAAACACCAGATGCTTTAATTCCACCAAGATATTGATGCTCCCTACCAATAACCTTCAAAAAAGAGTTGTTGTTATTATTCCTGAAGTATATAAGCTTGTAAAGTGATTTTACAGCCTTGGCATTCTCTAATTCCCGCACAAGCAGTCGGTCAGTTGCACACAATGATGGCATTTTTTGAGATTTTCTCAAGCAGCTTTTTAGTGTACGATACACCAAATTCAGCATGATTGACACTAGCAGAAAATAGAGCATATTCTGGAATTGAAACCAAAGAAATTGGGTGTGGAAAGTTTGGTTTTATATTTGTTTATTATCATCTGTTTACTGGTTACAGTGATGAGGAATGCTGTTTGTCTGCTGTGCTACAGTTCACAAATTGCAAATGCACTTCTCTGAACTGAGTAATTCTGACAAGATTAGTCACCTGCCTGAGCCTCAAACTGAAGAAACAACCACAGCTCAGACGTACACGACACACTAAATCATGCTTCACACACACACACACACACACACACACATACACACACACCCTGTCCTTGTGTTCTCCTCAGCATAGCATTATGCGGTTGATTAAAAACGCCTCACAAACAAAATGCGTTTATCAGGAATTGTAAGTTGGCTATATTCAAATAGTACGAGTAGCAAATTGATGTTGGTCCAAACAGTGTGCCCTACAGACAGACACACACACACACACACATGTACACACACACCAAGACACACACCCATATACACATGCACAAAAAGAGCCGTTCAATGCTGACATCATGTGGAATTGCTCTCAGTGGTTGCCCTTGCGTAAACTTGATGTTTTGTTACTATCCAGTAAGCTCTGGGTGGGAACAGGGTTAATAAAACATTTTGTAGACAAATTGTAAGGCATCCACATATTAGCACCAAACCAGAAGAAATATATATATATTATATTTTAATCACCCTTGGTGGACAGTATCCCCTGGTCCAGAACAACCTACTATACCCTAATCATTTGAGGTAAGACCCAAGCGTGTATTCAATCCACACTGAACCCTTAGCTTTGACTTCAACAAGTGCAATAAACCATTGCTGATTTCTTCACAGGGTTTGGCAGATACATTTTATTGGTTAGCTTGCCAAATTGTGTACATGAAGCAAAAAAAAAAAAAAAACTCAAACATTCTTTTGTTAGTCATTGAAAGAAATATGTTGATTGAACATTCAAATGGGTTTTGACTGAGGTTTTTCCAATTCAGAAAAGGTATTAAAATGAATGACATTTCAAACTCAATAGAACAAGGTGGTATAGATGGACATTAGCTAAAAGTAAATTCTGCATTGATATCAATAAGTTTATTTATTTATTTTTTTTAAACACAGAAAATAGGTCACGTAGTGGTGGTGGCAGAGACCCGTGGGGTATCTGTTCCAGGATTGCCGCAGTGTGCCGGACAGTTTTTTTTAAGCGTCTAATGTGCCGAGGAATGCCGTTTCTGACCATTGTGTTTTTTTTTTTTTTGCGTTCTGTTCCGTCCTCTTTGCAGGCAGATCCGGGCGGAAACGGGCGACATGCTCACGGCGCTCTGGCTCATCGCCATTACATTCCTCACCGTGGGCTACGGGGACGTGTCCCCCAAAACCTTGTGCGGGAAGATGGTGTGCCTGTTCACCGGAGTCATGGTAATTGTCGCTCTCGCGGCGTCGCGGAGAGTAGTCGCAGCCCTCGCGAAGGCGCGTCCTCTTCGTGGGCCCGGACTTGTTATCCTGCCTATCGCGATCGACCCTTTTGACCCTGTAATTTGTCTTCATTTCCCCTGTCTTCCACCCGAAACCTCTGTTTTATTTGTTGAGGGAGCAAAAAGAAAGCGCTTTTTTTTTTTCCAGTCCTGATCACCTGTGTTACTTCAGCGTTGGGGAAATGAAATGATTTCAAAGCATTCCATGGGCTGGCGCTGAGTATCAGGTACTCTTGAAACCAAAAATTGGCCTGGCCATAGGAATATTATCTGCGCTCCTGGGAACGTTCCTGCGACATTCTTCGGTGTGCCAGGCATTAGCTTTGATACTGCCTCTTCACATTGCTTCCAGCTGTTCATTAACTTTTCTGTTTGCTAGCGTCGTGCATTAAATGCATATGGGGCACTAAGTTTAAAAATTTGAGCCGTTCAAGCTGTTTTTTGAGTTTTGGCCTCTCCCCATCCAGGAACTGATAATGGAAATCTGTATTTGAGGTGAAGGGAACAGTTAATTTGCTGAAGTTCCCTAACCCCGAGCTCGGTAACAGGCTCACTGTTTTTGATGAAGATTTGCATGGTGGGGGTATTTGCATGCTGTGGTTATGTCCGTCCATATTCGGACTACAAAACACACAGTGTATAAACAGAGCAGTGTTCTCACTATCTCAGATGTGAATGAATGAGAAAAAATGTTTGACCAGAGAAAACCGTTTGCGATCTTCATTAGCTTTTCACGGTCTTACTTAACTTGGGCATGAGCCCAACGCAGATTCAAGGATAATGTAAGGTTGGAGACAGCGCAGGCTTTTGGAATTGGGTGGGCAACACTGGAAACCCACCATTGTTGGATGGCAGGTGTAAGGGAGAGAATGAGGGAGAGTGGGTAGGAAAACGAGGGAGGGAGGGTGCTACAGCGGGTGTGTGCATCCTGTCCTGGCTCTCTGCCTCACCTCTACTGCCTCCGTTTCCGATCTTAGGAGATAAGCTGGCGCGAGTCACGAGGAGGAGTGGGTAGAAAGAGAGCCCAGGGGGCGGTGGGGGGGGAGGGGGGTGGGGGACACTTCCCTGATACTGTGGAAAACAAGCCTTCACTGCCCATTCTCTCCATTGGTTTTTTTTTTATAAGCTTTCCCCAATTTTTTAAGGGAAAACTTTCCACCATTTCCATTTTTAGGCGGTTTTATAGCGTTTCGCATCACGGCATTAGGAGGGTGTGCCAGCCCCTACCCATAACTTTCAAAAATTTCCTATTCTCTATGCGCCCCCTCACCTCCCCACCCCACCCCACCCCATCATGCTGATGATGCAAAAGGTTTCAACGCTTCAGTTCTTTACTAGTGTTCACACCTGTTCTTTAAATCATAGCACCAACACCATTTCTTATGAGCTACTGTCGCCAATTCAGCGGGGCAGTACTTTTTAAGTCACCCGTTTCTGTCATCTTTAAGCTCTCCCGTCACCATTTTGCGACATTTTTATGGTGTGGTGTGGTGTGTTGTGTGAAGGTGCATTTCAGTTCCTTGTAACACCTGTTGGCTGAAGAACAGGCTATTACAGCGCTACAGTCATAGGAGAAGTGAAAAAAATTGATAACTCAAATGAGAGGATAAATGATTAACTGCTTGGAATTTTCAGTATTAGTGCCTGCTCGTTGTCACACCCCACATTTGAAAGATACATTGAATGAAAGTCAGTTGACTTTTGTCTACACGCTGATTTGCTTGTGCTGTTCTCACACTCTCCTTCTCTTTTACTACTGCTGACAAAAAGGAGGAAAGGTAAAGACGGGCTGTCAAAATTCTGAATATCGCCTGAAATCACCATTTTGTGCCTAGTATTTTAAATCACCATTTTGCGCCTCGTATTTCAAATCACCACACTTTTTGTTTCAAGTGGTACTTGTTGATCTGTATTTTTAGCCTAAGGGGAAATTTTTTTTAATTTCTGTTGTGTAATGCATGCTGTGGACAGTGTTTTTTTTGTTATTTGTACATTTTTAAGTTCCTC